>NW_004444164.1:1931644-1971830 GCF_000243295.1 Trichechus manatus latirostris | reverse complement strand
ATTGTTCACAATAGCAAAAAGATGGGAACAACCTAGATGCCCATCAACAGATGAATGGATAAACAAACTATGGTACATACACACAATGGAGTACTACGCAACAATAAAGAACAATGATGAATCTGTGAAGCATCTCATAACATGGATGACACTGGAGGTCATTATGCTGAGTGAAATAAGTCAATCACAAAAGGACAAATATTGTATGAGACCTCTATTGTAAAAACCCATGCAAAATTTATACACAAAAAGGAACAATCTTTCTTGGTTATGAGGGATGGGAGGGGTGGGGGGGAAATACTAAATAGACAATAGATAAGTAGTATCTTTGGTAAAGGGTGAGACAGTACACAATACTGGGTAAACTAGCACAACTTGTACAAGGAAAGGTCATGGAAGCTCCATAGACACATCTGAACTCTCTGAGGGACCGAACTGCTGGGCTGAGGGCTGTGGGGACCATGGTCTCGGGGAACATCTAGCTCAATTGGCATAACACAGCTTATAAAGACAATGTTCTACATTCTACCTTAGTGAGTAGCGTCTGGGGTCTCAAAAGCCTGTTAGCAGCCATCTAAGATACTCCACTGGTCTCATCTGTTCGGGAGCAACGGAGAATGAAGAGAACAGGATACAAGGAAAAGATTAGTCCACAGGACTAACGGACCACAGCTACCAAGGCCTCCACCAGACTGAGTCCAGTACAGCTAGATGGTGCCCAGCTACCATCAGTGACTGCTCTGATGGGGATCACAACGGAGGGTTCTGGACACAACTGGAGAAGGATGTAAACAAAATTCTAACACACACAAAAAAGACCAGACTTACTGGCCTGACAGAGACTGGAGAAACCCTGAGAGTATGGCCCCCAGACACCCTTTTAGCTCAACGGTGAAGTCACTTCCGAGGTTCACCGTTTTGCCCAGGACTGGACAGCCCCATAAAACAAAACGGGACTAATGAGGCACAGCAGTACAGGGACAAGGACTAGAAGGCAGGAGGGGACAGGAAAGCTAGTGATAGGGAACCCAAGGTTGAATAAGGACAGTGTTGACACGTAGTGAAGTTGTTAACCATTGTCATAGGGCAACATGTGTATGAACTATTTAATGAGAAACTATTTTGTTCTGTAAACCTTCATCTAAAGTGAGAATAGCAGCACAACTGGAAGAACGTAATCGATGTTACTGAATTGTGCATGTAGAAATGTTTGAAATGGTGTATCTTTGGCTATGAATATTTTCACCAAAAAAAAAAAAAAAAAAAAAAAAAAAGTTTAGCTTAACTAGTAAGAAGGTCTGCCTTAAGCATTGTGCTCTTTTAAAAACCATCTATCGGATCAAATTGACAACAGCAACTCGAAAGATTAAATACGAACTTTAATGGGCCATGAGTTTATGTTAATGAAGGAGGAACAATTCAGGAAAGGAGGTGAGAATAGTTGTACAACTCGAAGAATGTAATCAATGTTACTAAATCGTTAGGAGCCCTGGTGGCACAGTGGTTAAAGTGATTGACTGCTAACTGAAAGGTTGCCAGTTTGAAACCACTAGCCACTCTGCAGGAGGAAGATGTGGCAGTCTTCTTCTGTAGAGATTTACAGCCTTGGAAACCTAATGGGGTTGCACAACTAGAAGAATGTAATCAATGTCACTAAACTGTACATGTACACAGTGTTGAATTGGTATACGTTTTGCTGTGTATATTGTCAACAACAACAACAAAATAGAGTTTATGAAAAAAATCCTTCAGTGAAACTATGATAGGCATTTCTGGGGCAAGTGGCTCACTTAGACATGTCATTATTACATTTGAGAACTTAAGATGAATTTCTGCAATGACAGGACAGATGGATACTGAATCAGAAAACTGATGCCTGAAAGACGGAACTAAAAAAGAGACTTGGGGTAGGAGGAGATGATAGGGAGTGAAAAAAGAGCCCACATCATTGACAAGTTGGGAGGTGCCCTAGGTTATTTTTGCTTAGTTCATAATTCTCCCACGGCTAGTTCTCTTGTAACTGCAGTCAGCCCAGCAGCCAGTTATTTCTGGGACTCTCCTTGTCAGACTAGGAAGACTGCCCAGCTTGGATGTGAGACTTCAGCTAGTACAGTGAGAGAGAAGTCATAGGAGAATGGCAATGGGAAGCAGTTATTGTGGGGTGGGAAGTGAGAAGGATTTCAAGGCAGCTTGCCCAAGGTGCTAAAGTGGAAGGGATAGAAAGACCAGAAGTATCAGCGACAGGATTGAGAAAATACAATTAGTGAAAGGATCAGAAAGAAAAAATTAGGAAAGAAAAGAATAAGGAACAAGGAATTTATGGTAATGACAATGGTGGTAGTGGCAGCTGAATG
Organism: Trichechus manatus latirostris; assembly: GCF_000243295.1. Taxonomy (NCBI): domain Eukaryota; kingdom Metazoa; phylum Chordata; class Mammalia; order Sirenia; family Trichechidae; genus Trichechus; species Trichechus manatus. The sequence continues at coordinate 1,969,476 of NW_004444164.1, read as the reverse complement.
CTCCTTAATTTGGCAGATTTGGTCTACCACTTGATGATGTGATTTAGGCATTCAATAAATTTGAGAATTCTTTAAGCCACTTTCTGTCACTCAGGAGATAGTTGTAATGACTTCTTTTACCACAGTTTATAGTTTTCCTCAAATGCCATCTCTCATCTTTGTCATCTTTTCCTCTGCTCCACTATTGTTAAAAAGGAGTCCTGGTGGTGCAGTGGTTAAATACTTGCCTGCTAACTAAAAGGTCAGCAGTTCGAACCCACCAGCCACCCCACGGGAGAAAGATGTGGCAGTCTGCTCCCATAAAGATACAGCCTTGGAAACACTATGGAGCCATTCTACTCTGTCCTATAGGGTTGTTATGAGTTGGAATCAACTTGACAACATTGGGTTTGGTTTTCCACTTTTGTTCTAAATAGTACCCTTAAAATTGAAAATGTATCTCAGGAAAATATTCCATATTCTCTTAGGTCGAAATGGAGAAACATCTCCAAATGCAGGATGAACTCAGCAAAAAACTACATACTTTCAACTACATGGGCCAAAATCCTATTAGTTATTTTTTACTCACATAATTTTACTTAGTGTTACTACTATACAGGATTAGGCCAAAGCTAGTTATATTTCACCTGGAATACTAAGTCTTGAAATCACTTAGAAATTCTATATAGGTTCTCTGCTTCCGTCTCTGAGACATTTCCAGAACTTAATTATATCAAATATTTCAATAATCCTCATTATTCAGAAATATCAAATTATATGTGGGCTAACACATCTTCCTTCCCCTTTCACTCAGCAGGTGTTTTCTTTCTACTTTGTTCTGATGATGGAATTGTATCGGTGAGAGTATTGCAACCACTTGATGATGCTTTAAAATATAAATGTACTGTAACTTGTGAGAGACCCACATGGTCGCGGATTTCCTCTGAGGGGGGAAAAAGGATTACGGCACTTTGTCTTACTATAATTTCTTGAAGGATGATGTCTTCTAAGAAGTATAACATTATCCCTGTAGTTCTTTATTATAATGCAGAACTAGATAAAATGAGTTTATGCTTTTAGTGGGCTAAGGCATATATTAAATATATAAAAGTTCTAACTATTGTAATGGAATGCGAAGGACAAACATTATGTGAAATGATACAAAGTTTCTCATTTTTGGATTTCTCAACTATATTATCCCCTCTATTAACTATATTTCAAAACCGTCCTTCTCTATCTACCCTTTTCTTTAAACCAACTCTCCGTGTCTTGAGTCCACTTTTATCATTTTACCTTCCAGCCAAGGTTTTAGAAAGTATAGTTTTACACTTACTGATTCTGTTCCACATTTTCCAGTCACTCTTTAGTTGAAGTTATAATAAAATATTTCAAGTACACAGAAATGTATTTAAAAATAGTATATACTAATGTCTCACTAAGCAGCTTTGTCAAATTTTAACTTTTTTCCTAGTTACTTCATTATTTTTTCTTAACAGAGCCAAATAATTAGAGATACAGTTGAAGTCCCCTGGACAGCTGTACAATTTATCTCCCTTTCTACTTAGAAGTTAGTTTGATATTTATAGTCCCTGGATGTTAAAAATAATTATAGTATATATCTACATGACACAATTTGTACTTAAACAAATTTCAACATATTATATATATATATTGCTTTATGCGCTTAATATGAGGTTTTTTAGATTTATCCATATTAACAGATTTAGCTTCAGTTCACTCATTTCAATTTCTATGTAGTAATTTATTGAATGACCATAACACAATTTCTTTATCCATTATTCTTTGATGGAGAGACACACTCTACCTACTTTTTTCAAAATTAAAATAATGACAGAGCAGAAGTTTTTTGATGTGTCTCGAAGTGCATATGCATGAGAATTTTTTCCCCAGAGCACATACTGGGAGAATTGTGGATCATAAGGTATGAATCTTCATCGTTACTCCATCTAGCCACATTGCTTTCCAACGCAAGTGTACTTATTTTGCACTCCCACCAGCAGCCTATCACAGTCTCTACTGTTCAAAATCCTTGTCAATTGTTGGTATTTTCCATTTTCTCTTCAACTCACTGCTAATTGTTCACCAACTCAAAACGTTACAGAAACTGTTTTTGCCAACAATATAAGTGATCTCATATTATCAAGTCCAAGACACGGTCAGGACTTATTTTGGCTAGACCTCTTTGATTATTAATGCTTCTGACCATTTGCTCCCCCAAATTCTTCACTTCTTTAAATCCATGAAATCATTCCTTCACCATTTTCCTCTTTCCTTTGGACAGTGCCCCTTACCTTCTTCCCTCTCCCATGGGTGTTTCCTCTTGGCTTTAACAGGTGCAACTCCTCAGCATTCTTTTATTGACTCATTACATATTTCTTTATTTAATGTTTCAGTAAATAATTTTGGAGAACATACTATATGCCAAACATGATGCCAGAAAAAATGCTGTGTAAAGATCTTCGTGTGGTTTTAGTACCACCTGTGGATTTTACAGCTACCGAGTTGGTGTATGTACCCCTGACCTCTCTGCTAAGATACAGTCACCTGTGCCTATCTACATTTGGATGTAGTTCCACTCTGTCACAGGGGGTCACTACGAGTTGAAAATCGATTCACCAGTACCTAACAACAATAACCTGGATGGCTACTGGACACTTAAAAATGGACATGATTAATACTAACTCATCAGCCTCCTCTATCTCCTTACAGGCTCTTTCTCCTAGTTTATGAATATTAGCCAATGGCTCCCCAAGTCACCCAACCAAAACAACCAAACCTGTTGCCATAGAATCAATTCCAACTCATGGCAACCCCATATGGGGCAGAGACGAACTGCTCCATGGGGTTTTCTTGGCTATAATCTTGATGGGAGCAGCTCCCCACCAGGCCTTCTGTGGTACCGCTGTTTGTTTTGAATACCCAACCTTTAGGTTAGTGGTGGAACACAAACTGTTTGCACTACCCAGGGAACTAAGTGTTACCCAGTAATCTTATATGAGAAGTTGCCTGATACTCCTCTCTAATTAGTGACTAATGTCTCATGATTTTTACTCTTAAATACTTCCTAACTTCATCTCCTTCTCTACAATTGACTTTATGAGGCCCTTGTCAACTTTCTGCATCAGTTCAATTTTTTTAGGCTTAATTTCACCCCACCGTCTTAAGATATAACCCATCTGAAACAGGAAACTGGTTCAAATAGTTTCCGTAGCATGAAGCCAAAGCATCTCACCATGAAAGGATGACAGAAGGCTCTTGCTAACTGGCACCTGCCTCCTTCCCTGCTTCATCTCTGCCACTCTCCACCTCACATTTTCTATTAACACTGAATTATTTTTAGTTCTCTGTGTACATCTCGCTATTTTAGGACTATGTACAAGTGCTGTTTTTCTGCCTGAAAAAAACCGTCAGATTTTCTTCACCTGTCTTTTATTTATCCTTGAGGAATCCTTCGCTTTTAGGAGGGCCATTTAGGCCATTTTTTTCCCACATACCCTTGTACATCTTATCGCCCTTTACATATCCCAAGCACACTATGCCTGCTACATTGTAGACACCCAGATAAGTATTTGTGGGAAATAAACCAAACTTAAATATACTGTCTTTAGTGAACATGTGCATTTTGGAAATAAAACAGTTTTATTTGTTTTGTGTTTTACAAAGTTTGTGGTTTGTCATTAATGATATCACTCTATCTGACATATGGGAACAGTTTATAGTTGTCTCCTTTAATTTAATGCTGTCATGAACTTTGTTGATAGATTTACTCAGAATTTAACAATCCTTGAATCTTAGATGGTCAGGGAAACTCGATAGTAAGCTGCAAAGGCCATGAGCTCAGATTTCAAAAGCCAGAACCAAACCCACTGCCATCCAGTAGAATTCCAATCCACAATCCATACTGACCCTATAGGACAGAGCAGAACTGCTTCATAGGGTGTCCAGGGCTGTAAATCTTTACGGAAGCAGACTGCCATACCTTTCTCCCAGGGAGACGCTGGTAGGTGCAAATCGCCAATGTTTCAGTTAGCAGCTGAGCACTTAACCACTGTGCCACCAGGGCTCCCAGGTAGGATTGCAGGGGATCAAATTCTAGCTTTACCAACTGGATTGTTGGGAAGGTTACTTGACCTCAATAATTCTTGATCAAATATGGATGATAATAGAATGTACATTACAGAGTCATTATAAATATGAAGTAAGATCATGTGAGCATTAGATAAACATTGCATAATATTTGAATCTTTTAGTTCATGGCTGGGTTCAATTTGCAAACATATCGCTAAAAAATTATGTATCCTATTCCTATGGGAAATTGCTGTATACATTTTTGGGGGGTTGACTGTTATTTTTCAGTATTAAAGTTATGCTAGATTTTTTAGAATGGATTGGAAAGCCATTCATTGTTTTCTATTTTATAGAATAATTGAATAAAATAAGAATTACTTGTTTTTTTAATGATTAGATTGAGCACAGCTGTGAAAGCAATGGCTCATTTAACAGCAGTTCTTGAAAAATGTTTCCAATTTCGTCTCACCGACTAGTTTTTAAAGAATTTATTAGCTTATTTGATTCTCACAGCAGCCCTAGAACACAGGACTTTATGTGACTTTACACATGCTTGTGCACATAGTCCTGATCCAGCCAAAATATAAGGTAATACCCAGATTTTTTAAATATATAGCTGCAACTTAGAAAGGTGAAGCTTTTTGGAGGTAAGAAGATCCAAGATGGTGAGGCTTAGTTTGATAATAGATCACTGTCATTCTAGGATGACAAGAGTTAAAGCAGAAAGGAAGACAATGAGCCACAAACTGGTTTTGATCATCAACCATAATAAAATGCATCTTACATCTGAGAAAACTGAAGCTCAAGTTGTTTTACCCCAAAGCTCCTCCAACTGTTCTTGTTGTTGTGTGCTGTCAAGTCGATGTCGACCCATAGGTAGCAATCATTGGCTTATTCCATAAGAACTAAAATAGATGAGGACAGGCTCCTTGTGAGATACAAAATTGAGTAGAGCTTGGACTCACTCTATAGGTGGGCATGTTTTGTCTCTCTTACCTTAGTTTTTTAATTTTTTTTTCTGTTCTCCATTCCTTAAGATTTCATCAACACAAAGCATCTGAACATGTTTAGCAGGGGAATAAAGAGGAAAATGAATTTGTTTTTACCAAACACTATTTTTGTTACTAGTTGCTATTTCTATATTATCTCATTTATTTCTTGCAACGACACATGAGATAGGTGTTATTTCCCCAATTTGAAAATAGGAATGTAGAATTTAAAGTTTGGAAATACATGAAAGGTAAAACAGCCAGGATCCACACTCAGCTTTCTCTAACTGTAAACACCATATGCTTTTCAATTGATTATACCCTCCCTCAGGTAACAGTCAAAGTGAGACAATGCAGATTACTAATATTGCTGAAGTGAACTCCAGAAATACTGATTCAGCAGAGAGTTGGGAAGAAATAAAAGATAAGGAGGTCAGAACATATTTCTGTTCCTAAGGGTAGTAAAGTCCTCATGGAGTAACTAGAGACTTGAAGTAGCTCCAGAATTTGACTATGTCAGTAACTTTAAGGCAACATGAAACACCAAGGTTATAGTGAGCCAGAAAAAGGTCTTTGGTCTTGGAGAGAATACTAATTTATTTTGTGTAGAAAACACACTTAAACCCTGTGAAATTCAGCTGCCTCCATTATAAAGAAAAAAAAAGTGATTAGAATGCTAATGCAATTGACCTCAATATACATTAATTAGGTGCACAGAGGAATGGAGAGTTGAAAAAGAGAAGATGATATCTGACCTCTAGGGACTTATACTCTGGCTATTAACATAACCCTAATATGAGATAAAAGAAATGTCATAGCTGAAAATCCCATACTAATCTAGTTTTGTGGATATATAAATAAAGGAACAGTTAATTTTGATTCAAAGGATTTAAGATGACTCTTGGAGGAGAGAGTCATTGAGCTGGCATAAAAAGAAGAGTAGTGTTTAAAATAGTGGCTAAGAAAAAATGCTACAGCAGAGTGTGTAATTGAGTATGGTTTAGTGATATGTGGATGGAATTGAATAAAGCCACATACGTCATATGAAGGGAGTTATGCATTACCCTCCACAGAATAGGGAACCACAAGATGTTTTTGAACTGGGAGATGATGATTAGTTGTTGAAAGCGAACTTTTTTGGAAACCTTTTTTTCTCATTCAGTTTTAAAATTCTGTGATTTTATGACTAATAAGGAAATAACTAAGTAACAAGGTATTTTTTAAAATCTTGAAATATTAGTGTTAGCCTCTCTCATTAACTCCCTCCATGTCTGTTGCATTGCTAGCACGTAATTTGGAAGACTTTATTTTCTGATCTTACAATGAATTTTAATGGAATTACTTTAAGGGTATTATTTAAGGTTAATTGCTATGGGCTAGAAGATCACCCTTGGAGTTAAAATTGAGTATATATTGGAACAAATGATAATCTTCACGGTATTATTACCAGTCCTCTTCAATGAAGACTTTCTGAGTGCAAATAAAACAACTGAAAGTACAGTTTTTCTGGTCTTCTAATTGAGAGAGAACAAAAACACCTCCTTGGTACACGGTGAGAAAGAGGGCAATCATTTGGTCTTTCTTCTCTGCTAACTTCCTTCCTTTGCAGATTCCATGATATTTTAAGTTTGAAAAGAAGCAGGCAGGGCTATTGCAATGGACAAAGTAAACAACACTCTCAAAGCACACTATTAATGATTTTCAAAACACTGTCATGAGATTGAGAATTTGTAGTATTGCTTTCCATAAGTAAAACACCATTGAAATAGTCTACTCAGTTTTCTTGTATTTTGTTTGATTCCATTTCATTAAACTATATACTTTAGAATGCTTGTTAATATGCCCAAAGAAAATTTGCAAATGACTAGGCTTCATGTGCATTGACCTTTGCTCTTCTTTTGAATCCTCAGTATGGCTCATTTTAGTCAAGCTGTTGAAACATTTGCAGTATAATGCAACAAATTAAAGCAACCAGCTGTGATGTTTAATTTAAGCTAAAAGTTTATCATCTACAACTACATAATACCTTAGGGAATAATTGATATTGTATGTAACTGCATTACAGTGCCATGTAAGACATTTTACAAAATGCCTATAACATGTCACCATATTTTATTGTATTGAGCCATTTGGACGTCAGGTTTAAAAAGAGCATCATCATTTATCCAAAAATGTATATCAAAGGATAAATGAATGGACTTCAACATCATTCTCTAAAGACAGATAAGATGTGAAGTCATTTGTTCTCATGTGTCAGAAGAGAGGTTCTTTGTTTTATTCTCCATTGTTTATGATGAAGTTCCTCTATTATTTACAGACAGTCTAGAATTTGGAAATGTCATTAACCGTGAGGCTCAACTCTGTTTATCAAATTCATCATTGTATGAAAGTGAAGGGATTTAATAACCACCAAAACATGAGCATATTTATTTATCACGTACGTTTTTCTTTGTTAGATATGATGCAAAGCACATAATTGTTCAAGTCGCCCAGCTGATACAGGCTGTTCTGTGCCACAGATCATTGGAGAATTCAAAAATTTGAAAAAATACTTCATAGTTACAGATTATGAATATATAATTCATATATGTATCATCCCATTGCTGTCTAGTTTATTCTGACTCACAGTGACCTTATAGGGAAGGGTAGAACTGCCCCACAGAGTTTCCAAGTCTGTAATTATTTATGGAAGCAGACTGCCACATCTTTCTCCCTCGGAACGGCTGGTGGGTTCAAACCACTGACCTTTTAGTTAGCAGCCGAGTGCTTAACCACTGTGCCAACAGGGCTCAGTTAGCATTGGTTTTATAATTGGCTAAATAAGATGAGCAAAGAAAAAAAAAAGAGAGAGAGAGAGATAAGGCATTTCCTTTGCAGAAAATCAACTTATGAATACCATAGTCAGTTATAAGAATCTGCTGCATTTATTTTTATGACATTTATAGATAAAGATAGGAATAGATACTTAGGAAAGTTAAGTAACTTTCTCTGGAGGGGTGGCGCTATAGCAGCTGGTGAGATCAACATCATTTGGTGACCTGGCCAAGTGCCACATCCACTACCCTAGTATCAAAATAGAAACTCATGGTCAGATTTCTTTATAACAAAGAAAAACTTCTAGGGTTAAAGACAAAATATTTTTAAAGAGTAAGTGAAAACTGAACATTTTAATAAGTTTAGATGTTTTCTACATAGCCACTAGCATTATGTGCTTATTTTAAAAACTTCAAATACAAACCCTTGAATGATTTGTGTTTATAGATAAAGGATTTATGTAATCATAAGAAAATATTTTTGTAACTTTTAAAATATTATTCAAAGCTGTGCCTAGAGATAACTGAAAATATAAAAGGAAAGAAATGCTTCAATAGCAATTTTAGGTTGAAGGAAAACATTATGCAATGCTTTGGACTAGGTACACAGTTAACTTTTAAGTTGGAGGTGGAAATAAAGTCAAATGCGAAAGAATCATTCACTTTTCACCACCACACCAGCACTCTGTCTTTTACCTTGAAACTACATTAAAGAAGAAAAGGTTGAAAAATGAAAGTTATTAACACATATTTAGAAGCATAGTGCTATATGTGATTGTTTGCTTACACTTTTTGAAAATATAATTAGAATAAAGCCAGATATTAAACAATGCATCTTGATAAATCTGAAATATTGGAATAGTTCATTGGGACTATGATTGCTAACTGCCACTATTTGAAGCAAAGAGAATAATAGAACCAGTTTAAGAAGATCAAGGTGCTCCAATTTTTAGCTTAATATTGGTGATTGTCTCCAAATATGGGGCCCTGGTGGGGTAGTGGTTAATAGTTCAGCTGCTAACCAAAAGGTTGGCAGTTCGAATCCAACAATCACTCCTTGGAAACCCTGTAGGGCAGTTCTACTCTGTCCTATAGGGTTGCTATGAGTTGGAATCGACTCTATGACAATGGGTTTTTGGTCCCCAAATATTTGCTATAATAATGCCATTTTTCTCTTTTTCTCTCAAAAATGTTTGTGTATGTGTGTGTGTGTATATATAAATATTTTAACAGGTATGTTTATTCTGGGTAGATACTCTAAGCACTTAATATGGTCTGTGGTCTGTCATATTCAACAAGAGCGCTGGTCAATGGGCATAACAAATCATGGAGGGTCTAATAAAATTTAAAAAAAAAAAAAAGATCTGATCATAAAGGGGAAAAAAAAAAAAACGCCTCACTGCCGCCGAGTCGATTCCGACTCACAGCAACCCTAGAGGACAGAGTAGAACTGCCCCATGGAGTTTCCAAGGCTGTAGTCTTTATGGAAGCAGACCGCCACAGCTTTCTCCCATGAGCATTTATAATTAGAGCTCTACATCGTATTTTTAAATTAAACATCATTTTAAAATTCTTGGTTTAGTATTAACAATGATTGAATACTAAAGATGAAAATCAAAGACATCAATTGAATGAAATCTTTTTAAGAAAATCTGAGACCTAGCTGGCGAATTTGGAAATTGCACCAAATATTTAATAGTGGATAACCTGTGTTAATGTATGTCAAAATTTCCACATTACTAATTATATTGCACTGAAGAGCTACAGCCAGCATCTAGCTACACAGATGTTTGTAATCAATAACTATTGTTTTCAGTTTATTAATCAAGAAGAAATTATTGAATATCTGAAATAGATAGTACAAACAGTTAATGCACTCAGCTACTAACAGAAAGGTTGTAAAGAAGTTCAAGTCCACTGAGAGGCACCTCAGAAGAAAGGTCTGGTGATCTACTTGTCACTGAAAACCCTATGGAGTACAGTTCTACTCTGAAACTTATGGGGTTTCCATAAGTCAGGGTTACCATAAGTCTAAGTTGACTGGATGGCAACTGATTTTTTGGTTTACTATGGGCTGAGGATTTATTTAAGCCCCATGGGAGAGACAAAAGCATAAATATATAATCTGTCCTTAAGAAGTGTGTAATCTAGTTAAAATAGAAAAGAAAGACAACACAAATGACACAATAATGATTAGTATAACTATACAACCATAAAATTATCTAATAAATTACGGGAGAGAAAGATCAATGAAGCCTGTAAAAATCACTGAAGGTTTTATAGAGATAGGATCATACTGATCTTAACTTTTCATCTGTGACTAAAACACAAGACAATAAAAATTGATATTGAAAACAGTAATTTGACTTTTTTTCTTAATGAACATAATTCTCAGCATACCATCTGAAAGGGCATATAAATATTGCATTGTAGCTATGAAATTTTAACTGTTTCCAAATGAAGTGGTATGTTTAGTTCAGTATCTTCACTAACCAGTGCTCCAATATTAACATGATAATCTTAATGTAAAAATTGTTAAGACTAACTTTCCATTCAAGGAGCCATTGTGGTACAGTAGTTAAGCACTCAGCTACTAACTGAAAGATTGGCAGTTCGAAACTACCACCCTCTCCACAGAAGAAAGATGTGGCAGTTTGCTTCCATAAATATTAAAGCCTTGCAAAACCTATAGGGCAGTTCTACTCTGTCCTACAGGGCTGCTATGAGTCACAATACTCAATGGCAAGGGTTACTTTCTATTACTTACTATAAATTCACTCTGTGAACTCTCATGTTTTCTATGGCTTCATTAAAGCTCAAAATGCACACATTACAATGCTAACAAACAATTATTTCATCATTACTACAGAAGCTCTTGTTAACCCATAATCCAGCCATAAATGCCTTCTTGAGTTTAGAAAAGGCAAGGATGTTGTTGTTGTTGTTAGGTGCTGTCAAGTCTGACTCATAGCAACCCTATGTACAACAGAATGAAACACGGCCCTTGGTCCTGCGGCATCCTCACAATCATTCCTACGTTTGCACCATTATTGCAGCCACTGTGTCAGTCCATCTCGTTGATGGCCTTTTTTGTGACCCTCTACTTTAACAAGTATGATGTCCTTCTTCAGGGACTGGTCCCTCCTGATAACATGTCCAAAGTACATGAGACAAAGTCTTACCATCCGCCTTTTAAGGACCATTCTAGCTGTACTTCTTCCATGATGGATTTGTTCATTCTTCTGGAAGTCCATGGTATATTCAATATTCGTCACCGACACCACAATTTAAAGGTATAGATTCTTCTTCAATCTTCCTTATTCTTTGTCCAGCTTTCACATACATATGAGGCAACTGAAAATATCATGGCTTGGGTCAGGCACATCTTAATTCTCAAGGTAACATCTTTGATTTTTAACTCTTGAAAGAGGTCTTCTGCAGCAGATTTACCCAGTGAAATACGTCTTTTGATTTCTTGACTGCTGCTTCCATGGGCGTTGATTGTGGATCCAAATAAAATGAAATCCTTGACAACTTCGATCTTTTTCCTTTAATCATAATGTTGCTTTTTGGTTCAGTTGTGAAGATTTTTGTTTTCCTTATGTTGAGGTGTATCTACACTGAAGGCTGTAGTCTTCGATCTTCATCAGTAAGTGCTTCAAGTCCTCTTCATTTTCCGCAAGTGAGGTTGTGTCATCTGCATACTGCAAGTTCTTAATAAGTCTTCCTCCAATCCTGATGCTGCATTCTTCTTCATACAGTCCAGTTTCTCAGATTATTTGCCAGCATACAGATTAAGTATGGTGAAATTATAAAACCCTGATGCACACATTTCTGATTTTAAACCATGCAGTATCCCCTTCTTCTGTTTGAACAACTGCCTCTTGGTCTATGTACAGGTTCCATATGAGCACAGTTAAGTGTTCTGGAATTCCCATTCTTTGCAATATAATCCATAATTTGTTATGATCCAAACAGCTGAATGTTTTTACATAGTCAATAAAATACAGGTAAACATCTTTCTGATATTCTCTGCTTATAGCCAAGACCCATCTGACATCAGCAATGGTATCTCTCATTCTACATCCACTTCTGAATCCATTCTGAATTTCTGGAAGTTCCCTGTTGATGCACTGCTGCAACTGTTTTGGAATTATCTTCAGCATAATTTTACTTGCAAGTGATATTAGAGAAAACTCACAGATGAGCAGAGCTGGACATGGCTGGAACAAGTCTGGTCTAGGTGAGGTTCTCTTGGTCACATAAGTGCCAAGCCCTTTTCACTGGTGCTTGAATGAAAAAATATTATTTGGTGGAGCTAACATTGTGCTTCTCGGAGAAAGCAAAAAGTGTTTTTCATGTTTTGGGAAATGATTTAACGGGTTTTTTTTTTTTTTTTTAATTCCTCTTCCTCCCTTCTTCCCTCTCTCCTTTCCTTTCTTCCTTCTCTTCCTTTCATTTTGTTTTTTTTAATTCTTTCATTATTTTTTATGTGTTGAGTGTGTTGCAACATTCAAATATATAGTATTATTTGGGACAGTTATAACAGCTAATACGTAACAAAAATAAAAATTGTACTAAATTGTTACAGATGACCAAATATAAAAATTAGTTTATTGTGAAAAAGAAATGCAAAGAAAAACAAGGGGTAACAGAAGTACAAAGGATGTATAATAATAGGAATATACATGATCACATTTATTTTTATATTAGCAGTTACTGAGATGTGATGTGTAAAAATGTCTATCATCTGATTAAAAAGGAAAATGGCTATTGAACTGGTGAGGCACAAAAAAAAATCATAATTTCTGTGAATAATGTATGTTTAAACATTTCAGGAAATCACTATTGTACCTCACAAGAATAAAATATAGGGAGCGAACATGGCCCCACAGACAGAAGCACCACACCGTCCCTTCACAGCAAAGACCTCGAAAACTAAGTAAAACAGAGACAAACGTCAATCCTGGAACCCTAAGTGTCAAATGGATAGATAAAGAACTAAGTAAGCACTCAACTGAATAAGAAACTGACAGAGAAGAGAGAGTGAGGAGAGATACGAGCGGAGGTCCCCTATCAGTTAATGCGGCACAGATGTGCCATCTTGGACTCCTGGCAGAGACAGGCGAACAGGGAGTATGGGAAAGCTGCTTCATGGAGATCCTAGCTGGAGACAGAACACCTGGTAACCAGTGATATACGATTTACCACCTCCATCCTTCTCCCTCCTGCTCAGACTCTGCTGCTTTGTAGCTGGCTGCAGTCACTGGGCCGGCCAAGAGATGCGGGCTCTGTGCCATTTGGATTCACCCCACGCACAGTGAAGAGCAGTGGAAAGGAAGTACGGGAAAGCAGCTTCACGGAGCTCTCAGCAAGAGACAGAGCACCTGGTAACCAGCAATATATGCTTTCCTACCCCTCAAACTTCTTACCTCGTGCTTGGCCGCTGCTTCTGGCCGGCCGCAATCTCTTTGCCAGGAAGCACTGGCTATGGCTCTGTGCGGCTTTGACTTTTCTCAGCTTGGGAGCCCCTTCTAGTTGGGCTGTACTGTGCAGCTTGGGAGCCACTTCCCTGTTCTGTACAGCAGTGGATCACTAGGGGCAATTCCTTTTTTTCTTTTTCTTGTTGGTCTTTCTTCTTTTCTCAGTTTCTCATCTCTCTATACTGACCTTCTTTCCCTATCTCCTGAATACCTGGTACCCCTTCCAGCCAGGCTGTATGTGCAGCCTGGAGCCACTTTCAAGGTCTGTGCAGCCGCACTGGTGAGATCCCTGGGGTCTTTTCGTTTTTTCTTAGTGAGAAGTATCATGCCCACTGATGAGCCAACAACCAAGAACACACAGCCTACCTGCTCAGACATAACCAAATAAACAAAAAAGCAATATGAAACAAACAAATCTACAATCAATAAATGAAGAAAATAACTACTGAATGTCCCAAAGACAACAGATAATATCAAAATATATTTTTTTAAAAAAACAAGACAGGATAGTTCCAGTAGGCATCCAAAATAAAACACCAGATGATTTTCCAGTAGAAGTAAAGGCACTAGAACAACCTAATAGGGAATTCAAATCTCTAATATTCAGAGCTATCCAAGATTTGAAGTAAAAAGCAGACAAAAATGAGGAAAAATAGACAAATTCATGGAAAATACAGAAAAAAATGGAAGAATTCAAGAAAATAATACAGGAAGAAAATACCAAAATAAATTCACAACTAGAAATCATACAAAACAACAATTACTAATCCAAAAGATAAACAACAAGATTTCAGAAATGGACAGTGTCATAGAAGGGCCTAAGAGCAGGTTTCAAACAACGGAAGACAGGATCAGCAAAACTGAAGATAAACAACTGGACTAAAACTTATTTGAGGAAAAATCAGAAAAAGGAACACAGAAAAATGAAGAAACCCTGAGAATTATGTGGGATACACTCAAAAGCAAAAATTTGCCAGTGACCGGAGTTCCAGAACAGAAGGAGAAAATGGAAAACACAGAGAGAATCACTGAAGAATCGCTGACAAAAAACTTCCCTAATATCATGAAAGATGAAAAGCTGACCATCCAAGAAGGTCAACACACCCCAAATAGGATAGACCCAAGAAGAAAATCATCAAGGCATATCATACTCACACTTGCTAAAACCAAAGACAGAATCCTGAGAGCAGCCTGAGAAAAAAGAAAAGTCACATACAGAAGGAAACAATAAGACTAAGCTCTGATTATTCAGCAGAAACCATGCAGGCAAGACGGCAATGGGATGACATATATAAAACCTTGAAAGAAAAAAATTGACAACCAAGAATAATATATCCTGCAAAACTCTCACTCAAATATGTTGGTGAAATTAGGACATTTCCAGATGAACATAAATTAAGGGAATATGTAAAAACAAAACCAAATTTACAAGAATTATTAAAGGGAATCCTTTGGTTTGAGAACAAACAACATCAGACCATAACCTGAATCTTGGATGCAAGATCATACCAGCCAGATATCAATCTAGGAAAGGACTATCCAAAGCCGAAAGAATTACAGCAGGGAACCAGAGAGGTTAATCTGTAAATGACAACAATGTCAGAACAATAAAGGAAGTAATAAACAGTGCAGGTATAGAAATCTCTATTGGAGAGGAAGGCAAGGTGATACCAAGTAATAACAGACTGGTTCAAACCTACGAAGATAAGGGTGAATTCCAAGGTAACCACAAAGAAAATTAAAAAACCTACTCATCAAAATAAAGAAGAAAAACATGAAGTCTCAGTAAAAACAAAATCTACAAAAAGAAATGAAAAAAAAAATCCACAAACAAAAAGAATTCAGCACAGGACAGTAAGAGGAACAAAGAACATGTCATCACAACAAAGAAAAGGTACTACAAAATGACAGTAAAAAACTCACACCTATCAATAATCACACTGAACTTAAATGGCCTAAATGTACCCATAAAAGAGACAGAAAGTGACTGAATGGATTAAAAAAAAACAGGATCCATAAATACGCTGTCTACAAGAGACACATCTTAGAAACAAAGTGTAAAGTTATTGAAAACCAAAAGATTGAAAAAATATATCAAGCTAACAGTTACGAAAAACAGCAGGAGTGGCAAAATACAAACCTCAGATAAAATAGACTTTAAAACAAAATCCACCATAAAAGTTAAAGAAGGGCACTATATAATGATTAAAGGGATGATCCATCATGAAGACATAACCATATTTATATTTATAAGACATAACCATAATATTTATAATATAAATATAAATATTTATATTTATAAGACATAACCATAATAAATATCTATGTACCTGACAGGATTTCAAAATACATAAAACAAATTTTAACAGCACTAAAAACAGAAATTGACAGTTCTAAAATAATAGTAGGAGACTTCAACACACCATTCTCAGTAAAGGATAGAACATCTAGGAAGAATCTCAACAAAGATACAGAAGAGCTAAAGGGCATAATCAGCCAACTTGGCTTCATAGACATATAGAACACTCTACCCAACAGCTGCAAAGTACACATTCTTTTTCAGCGCACATGGAACATTCTCCAGAGTAGACCACATCTTATGCCACAGAGCAACCCTTAACAAAATCCAAAACTTTGTGATAATACAAAGTATCTTCTCTGACCAAAACGTCATCAAAGTAGAAACTAACAACAGGAAGAGGAAAGAAAAAAAATCAATTACATGGAAACTAAATAACACCCTGCTTAAAAACCACTGGGTAACAGAAGAAGTCAGAGTTGGAATAAAAAAATTCCTAGAATCAAATGAGAATGAAAACACATCATACCAAAACCTTCGGACACAGCAAAGGCAGTGCTCATAGGTCAATTTATACCTATAGATGCACATATCAAAAAAGAAAAAAGAGAGAAAATCAAAACATTATCTACACATCTCGAACAAATAGAAAGAGAATAGCGAAAAAGCCCACAGCCACCAGAAGAAAGGAAATAATAAAGATCAGAGCAGACATAAATGATATAGAGAATAGAAAAATAATAGAAAGAATCAACAAAACCAAAAGTTGGTTCTTTGAAAGGATCAACAAAATTGACAAACCACTGGCCAAACCGACAAAAGAAAAACAGGAGAGGATGCAAATGACCCAAATAAGAAATGAAATGGGGAACATTAAAACAGACCCATCTGAGATAAAAAGGATCATAACAGAGTATTATGAAAAACTATTCTCCAACAAATTTGAAAACCTTGAGGAAATGGATAAATTTCTAGAAACACATTACCTACCCAAACTACTACAAAGTGATCTTGAAAATCTGAAGAGACTCATAACAAGAGAAGAGATTGAAAAGGTAATAAAAAAATTCCCAACCAAAAAAAAAAAAAAGCCCTGGCCTGGATGGCTTCACTGGAGAATTCTACCAAACATTCAGAGAAGAGCTTATACCAGTACTACTCAAACTATTTCAGAACATAGAAAAGGAAGCGACACTTCCAAATTCATTCTGTGAAGCCAGCATAAACCTGATACCAAAACCAGGTAAAGACGCCACAAAAAAAGAAAATTACAAACCAATATCTCTCATGAATAGAGACGCAAAAACTCTCAACAAAATTCTAGCCAATAGAATTCAGCATCATGTCAAAAAAAAATAATACACCATGACCAAGTAGGATTCATACCAGTTATGCAAGGATGGTTCCACATTATAAAATAAATCAATGTGATCCACCACACAAATAAAAGGAAAGAAAAAAATCACATGATCATCTCAGTCAACACAGAAAGGGCATTCAATGAAGTCCAACACCCATTCCTGATAAAAAACTCTCAGTTATAGAAGGTATAGAAGGGAAATTTCTCAACATAATAAAGGGCATCAATACAAAACCAACAGCCAACATCATTCTTAATGGAGAGAGGCTGAAAAAACTCCCCTTGAGAACGGGAACAAGATAAGGATGCCCTTTATTACCACTCTTATTTAACATTGTGCTGGAACTCCTAGCTAGAGCAATAAGGCAAGAAAAAGAAATAAAGAGCATCCAAATTGGTAACGAAGAAGTTAAACTGTCCCTATTTGCAGAAGATACGATACTATACATATAAAACCCAAAAGACTCCAAGAGAAAGCTACTGGAAATAACAGAAAGATGCAGCAGAGTAGCAGGATACAAGATAAGCATACGAAAGTCTGTTTGATTCCTATACACCAATAAAGAGAACGATGAACAGAAAATCAGGAAAACAATACCATTTATAAGAGCCTCTAAAAAAATAAAATATTTAGGAATAAATCTAACCAGGGCAGGAATGTAAAGACCTATACAAAGAAACCTACAAAATACTACTGGAAGGAACTAAAAGAGATCTACATAAATGGAAAAACATACCATGCTCATGGATAGGCAGACTTAACACTGTAGAAATGACAATTCTACCCAAAGTAATTTACAAATACAATGCAATCCCCATCCAAATACCAACAACATCCTTCAAAGAGATGGAAAAACTAATCATTAACTTTATATGAAAAGAGAAGAAGCCCCAGATAAGCAAAGCACTATTGAAGAAGAATAAAGTAGGAGGACTTGCACTACCTGACCTCAGAACCTGCTATACAGCTAGGGTAGTAAAAGAAGCCTGGTACTGGGACAAAGACAGATACACTGACCAATGGAACAGAATTGAGAACCCAGATGCAAATCTATCCACCTAAGATCACCTGATCATCAACAAGGACCCAAAGTCCATCAAATGGGGTAAAAACAGTCTTTTTAACAAATGGTGCTGGCGAAACTGGATATCCATCTGCAAAAAAATGAAACAGGACTCATACCTCACACCATACACAAAAACTAATTCAAATGGATTGAAGACCTAAATATAAACCCAAAAACTATGAAGTTCATAGAAGAAAAAATAGGATCAACACTAGAGACCCTAATACATGGCATTAATAGAATACAAACCATAACCAACACCATATAAACTCGAGAAGATAAGCTAGATAACTGGGATCTTCTAAAAATTAAACACTTATGATCATCAAAAGACTTCACCAAAAGAGTAAAAAGAGAACCTACAGATTGGGAAAAAAAAATTGGCTATTACAAATCAGACAAAGATCTAATCTCTAAAATCTACAGGAAAATACAAAACCTCTACAACAAAAAGACAAATAATCCAGTTAAAAAATGGGCAAAGGAAACGAACAGACACTTCACCAAAGAAGACATTCAACCAGCTAACAGACACATGAGGAAAAGCTCGAGATCACTAGCCATTAGAGAAATGCAAATTAAAACCAGAGAGAGATACCATCTCACCCTGGCATTACTGGCATGAATCAAAAAAAAAAAAAACAAAACAGGAAATAACAATGTTGGGGAGGCTGTGGGGAGATCGGAACTCTTACAGACTGCTGGTGGGAATGCAAAATGATACAACCATTTTGGAAAACAATATGGCACTTCCTTAGAAAGCTAGAAATAGAAATACCATACAATCCAGCAATCCCATGCCTAGGAATATATCCTAGAGAAATAAGAGTCATCACACGAATAGACATATGCCTACCCATTGTCATTGTAGCATTGTTCCCGATAGCAAAAAGACGGAAACAACCTAAATGCCCATCAACAGATGAATGGATAAACAAACTATGATACATATACACGATGGAGTATTATGCAATGATAAAGAATAATGATGCATCTGCGAAGCATCTCACAACATAGACGAATCTAGAGGGAATTACGCTGAGTGAAATAAGTCAATTACAAAAGGGCAAATATTGTATGAGACCACTACTGTAAAAACTCATGAAAAGGATTACACAGAAAAAGAAACAATCTTTAATGGTTACGAGGGAGAGGAGGGGTGGGGATGGAAAAACACTAAATAGACAAGTGGTAACTATTGTGAAGGATAAGACAATATACAATACTAGGGAAGCCAGCACAACTTGCACAACACAAGGTCATGGAAACTCCATAGACACATCCAAATTCCCTGAGAGGCTGAATTGCTGGGCTGAGGGCTGTGGGGACCATGATCTCAGAGAACATCTAGCTCAATTGGCATAACATAGTTTATAAAGAAAACGTTCTATATTCTACTTTGGTGAGTAGAATCTGGAACCTTAAAAGCCTGTGAGCAGCCTTCTAAGGTACTCCACTGGTCTCACCTCTTCAGCAGCAAGGGAGAATGAAGAAAACTAAAGATATAAGAGAAAGATTTGTCCAAAGGACTAATGAACCACAACTACCACGGCCCCCACCAGACTGAGTCCAGTACAACTAGATGGTGCCCAGCTACCACCACTGGCTGCTCTGACAGGGATAACAATAGAGGGTCCTGGACAGAGCTGGAGAAAAATGTAGCACAAAATTTGAACTCACAAAAAAAGACCAGACTTACTGGCCTGACAGAGAATGGCGAAACGTCAAGCGTATGGCCCCCAGACACCCTTATAGCTTAGTGATGAAGTCACTCCCACGGTTCACCCTTCAGCCAAAGATCAGACAGGCCCATAAAACAAAAGAGATTAAAGGAGCACACCAGTCCAGTGGCAAGGACTAGAAGGTAGCAGGGGACAGGAAAGCTGGTAATAGGGAACCCAAGGACAAGAAGGGAGAGTGTCGACATGTCGTGGGGTTGTTAACCAATGTCATAAGACAATATGTGAACTGTTTAATGAGAAGCTGGTTTGTTCTATAAAGCTTCATGTAAAGTACAATTAAAAAAAGTATAAAATGTAATAAAATAATTTATTATGAAAATAAAATAAGGTTAAGTGTTACATCAGATATTTTCTAAAAGGCAAAAAAAAAAAGTATGCTCCAGTAATAATAAAGGTTGGGAATTAGATGTCAGGTTTTATCTTCTGAATCTCAGTCTAATAATGAAAGGGAGAGAAAACATTGATGGGGCAAAATAATAGCCTCATTTCCAAACCAAGACAGTTATATGTGCATAATATGGTGAGTTGAAATTTTTTTTCTTGGCTCACAGACACACAGACACAGGATCTAGACTCATCTCTATTCTGTAACTTTTGTCCTGAAACAACTCTTATATTCTCATGTTACATTATCCTATTTTTATCTGAAGGTAGGATGAGGCCAGGGAATGCCTCTATTGTGAGAATAATGAAAAATAATCGTCTTGAGATGGTAAGGATCTTTTCATGCCTAGTGGAACTTGGTAAGAGTACTGTAGAGTGACATCCTGTGTCTTAAAAAAGTAGTGTTAGACTTACAGAGTCACATAAGGCATAAAAGGGGCAGCCAATAACCAAGGCCACCATTAGATCAGTTGTCAGTCCTAAGAAGAGATTCAGATTTATTTGAGAAAAAGCCAAAAATGCTTTTCAGAGATGTTTCATTACAGAGTAATTAACTTTTATGTGAGAATAGGGACTATATGGCGTCTTTTTTTTCTACCTTGCACAATTATTTACTAGTTTTGGGGACATCGTAGCAGCCCAGACACTTTTAAAAGTACATATGGTAACACAATTTAATTGCTAACAATAACATATATTTTATGCTAAGAACCTGCTTAGTCTCTTTGAATAAATAGTTAAATCCTACCTGACAGGGATCTTAAAAGAATAAAGTGAGTTAGTACACGTAATGTGTTCAGAAATGTGTTCAATAATTGCTCACTAAATTACTTATATTTTTAATTTTTCACCTGTTAGATTCTGAACTACCTGCTTCTAGTCTGTGAAAAATGGACATCAGTACTTTTCTTTATCAAATCAGGGTTCCTAACCGTCTCCATTACCCACTCTTTATCCATCAACTGCTCCATCAACTCTATTGAAACAGTAAATACAAAGCAGATAAAGCGCAGTATCAGGAGATCTATGGTTTTCATCATGGCTGTATAAGAACTCATCCAACACTGCAATATATATTTAATCTCTCTTTCTCTATTTCCTCATCTGTAACCATGCAGAATGATAGCCACATGCTCTACCTCAGATTTTGTGAGTGTCAAATGAAAAACTATTCACAAGGTATACTAAAAAGTTAAATATTTAAATTTAAAATAATTCTTGTTGGACATTTGGAGCTAAAATTGTAATTACTCTAAAAATATTTTACATTTTCTCATTGTCATCTGCTTAATTAAATGGTTAATTATTCACAACTTCTCCGACTTCATCAAACAAAACTTACTACATTAAATGTAAGTACTCAACAGCGTATTCTATTGCAATGGTGAGTTTTTTTTTAAATGTAAACTTCAAAGCCTCTGAAATGTGTACTTAGATTATTTAACCTAAAATGTAACCTATCTATTAAATGAGTAAAATAAGTATAATTATATTGTTGCATGTCACACAACACTGGAACATTAATCATTACACGTGATAATATTGTTTTATTGCTTTTGAAATCTATTCATTCGAATTACAAGCTACAAACACTTCAGGGACTGATTTAAATACACACTATGTCCCTCAGTGCTTAGCATTTGGCTTTCTAATTTAGATCAAACTTTGTAACTTCTAACATCATTAGTAGATATCTTTGTATTGAATTCTAAATCTGATAGCTCAAAGATGAAACTTTTTTTATTTTTCCTGCTTCTGGGAACCCCAACTTAAATTCCTTCCGAAAGAAGATTCTCCTGCATTATTGTTTATGTTTGTATCCTGTTTGTTTCCTGAATGGTACATATGTCAATTCATGAATTCTTTTTATTTGATTTATTTATTATTTTTATAACAGTGTTTTAATGTTATAATTCACACACCATAAAATTCACCTTTTCAAATTGTACAATTCATTGGTTTTTAGTATTGTCACCGAGTTGAGAAACTATCACTGTGTAATTCCAGAACATTTTCTTTGCCCCAAAAGAAAGTCTGTACTTATTAGCTGTCATTCCTAATTTCCCTTTCTTCCCATCTCTATTACCCACACCCACTGCCGACGAGTTGATTCCGACTCATAGCGACTCCATAGGATTTTCAAGGCTGTAACTCTCTTCAGAAGTAGACTGTCACATCTTTCCTGTGGAGCTGCTGGTAGTTTCAAACTGCTGACCTTTCTCTTAGCAGTCAATCATTTTAACCACTGAGCTACCAGGGCTCCTAACAATTTAACATTTTCTTCATAGATAACGCGATATATATAAACTTTGTTTAAAATGACTAAAATTATATGTTCATATATTTTTTTCCATAATATTGAAATTATTGATGACAACATTAAGAAAAAGAGAGATTAAGTGAGCTCCCTAGAGTCACATAAATAGTGTATGTTAGAGATGGAATTAGATCTGGCCCAATACTCTTTGTGCTATATTGTATGTCTCCTGATTACGGGTCATTTCTGCCACTTCAAATATTAGACTACTATAATAAGGCATTCACTTTTCATAATTTCCTTTCTCTTCTAATTTAAGAAATAAATATCAAGTTGATGCCACAACTTTGAGACAAGCATGAACTTACTCCAAAATTTATTTTGATCTTTCAGTTATTTCTCAAGAGTTGTACACAGTAGCCTTGAACTCAACAGTCTAATAAGCCACCATTTCTTACATTCCTTCCTCCCTCCTTCCCTTCCTTCCTTCTTTCCTTTCATAGCAGGAAAGGATTTTAGAAAATGTGTAGGGAAAAATAATTTCATAAGTAAAATGTAGCAGTGACACTGTGTACAGTACTTGCATAGATTAAAAGCCATAATAAAATATTCTTAAATTATATAGTAATATCCGATTAAGCTTTGTTGCTACTGTAGCTATAAACATAGCCAAACAAGAAATGGGATTTTTATGCTTTGTTTTCCTTTACATGTACCATTTTAAAGTGAACAGTAACTTCAAAATATGAATAACAATATATAGTCTATGTATTAATAACCAAAATAATGTAGGCAATAATATTTCTAAATTGCAGAATTATTACTTTCCTTTGATACTTTATAATTTTCATTTACTAGCCATCGTTTCTAAGTTCAATGAATGATATTTAGCTTCCTTAAAATAATATATATTAGTTTTTAGAAAACAAATTGAAAATGCTTAACTTTTATATATTACCACTGAAGTAGAAGGATCTATACATACAAATTGTCTTATTTAATCTAAATATCAGTTAGAATCTGAGAAACTGAGAATGTCTGGTATGCTCTGCCATTTGAGGTATGCATTTTTACTTGCCATTTGTGAAGGAATTAAATTGAGGTGAATATTCTTTTCAGCTTTGCTCAAAGGTAATGTAGGGAGCTACTTACCTGTATTATTTTTGTAGTTGGACCCGCTGTAGAAATGTATGGGGAATAATATTCCATAATTGGGATAATGAGGGAGTTGTTGTTGTTAGGTGCCATTGAGTCGGTTCCAACTCATAGCGACCCTATAGGACAGAGTAGAACTGCCCAATAGGGTTTCCAAGGAGCAGTTGGCGGATTTGAACTACTGACCTTTTGGTTAAGAGCCGAGCTCTTAACCACTATACTACCAGGGCTCCATGATGAGGGTAGTCACAGTTAAAGCCATAATCTACATTAGTTTATATGGTGGGCAGTTTGCAAAAGGGCTCCCAGTGATCCCTGCATCCTGGTATTGAGCGCATAATGGACCTTTTGGCTTGCTTTAATGAATAGAATATTGAATACAGCAAAGATGACTAGTGTCATTCCTGAGATGAGGTTATTAAAGACCATGACTTCTGTCTTGCTAACACTCTCTAAACTCTTCTCACTTACTCACTTTGAGGAAGCAAGTTGTCATTTTGTGAGTTTCACTACAGAGAGACCAAGGTGGCAAGGAGGCAAACAGCAAGTGAATTACTGTGGCCTCAGTCCAACAACCCACAAAAAACCAAATCCTTCCAACAACCATGTGACTGAGCGTGGGAGGGGGTCATTCCCCAGTCAAGCCTTGAAGTGACTGCAGGTCTGGCTTGACTGCAGCTTTATGAGAGACCCTGAGTCATAGGATGCGAACAAGTCACTCCCAGGTTACTGACCTGCAGAAACTGTGCGATTACAAGTGTTGTTCTAAGCCATAACATAAGGTAGGGCAACTAGGTTACAAAGGTAGAGATAACTAATATAGCTTCTCCCACAGAATGGACTGAGGCCAAAGCAGCTCCCTAGCTGTTGGCCTCCTTGTCATGCTGGCCTCTCCATAGTGAAGTTCACAAATGGTGGTTTGCTCTAAGCCACACAGAGTAAATATACAAGTGAAAACAAACAAACAAACAAAAATCATTCTTACTGTAGTTTCAAACCAAGCTCCAAATAGGCATAAACCACAAGGAAAACAAAAACAAATCTAAGACCAAAAACATTGTTATGGGTCTGGAAATTCAAGTCTAAATGAGACCCCTAGAGTCTACTTCCAGCTAGATTGTCACTACTAAGTCTCCCTTGTGTAAAGATTTGGAAGTTGACACTGACAATATCATATGGCATTTTATGCTTATCAGACCATGTTTTTATGTACTATTTCATTTGAGTATTACAACAGCCCTCAGAAGCAGTGAAAGATATCATTATTTCTATTTTATAAATGAAGAAATTGATAAAAAAGAGTCATAAACTAATATGAGTTAGAAATAGATCTAGATTTTAACACTCTCTTCCTGCTTCAGAATTCTTTTACTATACCATATTGGAGTTAGAGCTGAGAAAATGGTTATTTCCATCATTATGCTACGTTATAAAATATCGCACGCTACCTGAGAGGAATGGATAAGCTCAGCAAATATACTTTACTTTCCACAAACCCATCTTAACTGTCACACTTCTTTTGAAATCTCAAAGTCATTCTATATGTCATCTAAGTCAAACTATCAATGAATAGTTTTAAAATTAATTTTAAAAAGTTAAAAATATTTATTTAGTTGCTATTTTCCAGATATTAAATTGTTATCTCGTAAAACAGTTTGCTAGATAGTAACTGTAGCAATAACATTTTCTAAGTAAACCTAATGCATTATAAATTAGAAGTCACCTTTAGCTCACACAAATAAATCATAACAAAGAAGTGACTGCATGTGTTGAGGTCAGTCAGAAAAGGCTTATATTTTAGAGTAAGCACTGGAGAAACAGAGGAAGGGAAAATAACTAAATTTCAGTGGAATGTGCACTGATTAAAATACATTCCTTTTAATGTAGGTTTTATGACATAAACTTATATCAACATCATAATCATCACATTTTACACTTATATAGTGTTTAACATGTGCCATGCACTGTTGGAAGTACTTCATACATATAATTCATTTGATATAAAAAGCCTTATGAGGTAGGTGATCTTATTATCATCACCATTTAGTGATTAGGAAATCAAGGCAGAGAGCAAATAAAAACATGCACAGGTTTATGTAGCTAAATGATGGCAGAGCTGGGATATGAACCAGGCAATCTGGCTCCATAATGCACATTCTTAACTGCTGTGCTGTGCTGCCCACCATGGTTAAGGACTAAATAAATTTTAGTACCTAGTATTTTTTGTTTCTCATCAGTGTGATGCGATCTATTATAGACAATAAAGTAGAGACCTAGTGTATTGAGAATCTGCCAATCTGAAGATTGTCAAATATTCAAATTACCTACTTGAGGCATTACAGCAAACACCTTTTTTCTCTCCAATGATTATATTTTCAGAGTAAAAAGAGAGTTGATCATAGAGAAACACATCTTTTGTCTTCACTAAAGTTAGGGTGAGCAGTATTGGCAGTAAGAGACAGAGTGGTGCTGACAGATCTCAAGAGAATGAAAATAGAAGATAGTAATCCATTTGGATTTTGATTGATCATCTAGTAGGCTGAGATAATAGGAACCATGCTATAATGAATATAAGTTAATTTTAAATTTAAAAATAAAATTGTCTGAATGCTTTGTTTCAGGGCAAGAAGAAAAGGGTAATGTAAGGAGGCTGTGTGGTAGAATTCCTGCCTTCCTGCCGGAGGTTCCATTCCTACATGATGCATCTCATGTGCAGCCACCACCACTGTCAGTGGTGGATTTCATGTTGCTGTCATCCTAAACAGGTTTCAGGGGAGCTTCTAGACTAAGAGCGATTAGGAAGAAAGGTCTGACAGCAATGTACTTCTGAAAAAATCAGCCAATGAAAATCCTATAAATCACAAGGATCTGATCTGCAACTGATGATGGGGATGACACAGGACCTGGCAGCATTTCGATTGCTGTGCATGGGGTTGCCATGAGTCCGAGGCCAACTCCATGGCAGCTAACATCAACACCAACAAAGAGGTTGTATTCACCAACACAATTAAGTGCAGAAAAGGAAGCATCTCAAGCGATAGAGGACTTAGAGGACAGGAAAGCAATCTGAGTCCTGGAACACACGTTAGAAAAGAGAACTCAGGGAAGTGACCTCAGCTGTTGGTAGCAAATGATTTCCTAAAATAAAATAGCAATGTAGACAATGACCTTATGCATAAATACAGCAGGTAATTGCTTGTAAGACACAATCAGAATGATAACCAAGCAACATTCGCTGGAAATAACACCCATTTAGAATTTGAGTAAAGCAACTACTTTGACTAAGTGTAGTCCTCTAATTCCAGCATGGAAAAGGCACCTTTCAAGCTCACTATGCTTATTCGGACTTTGTATTCCAGTCAACCTGGTTTACTTCAATTCCCTGAACAGCCTTTTGAACTTGTATACCAGTTAATGCTATTAACCCAATCTGGATCTTTCATTTAGTTCCGATCATGTACTAAAGGTTATCCGTTCCACAAGATCTAAATTAAATCCCAACATACCCATGAAATATTTCCTAACAATCACATCAGGAAACAGGCTACAATTTCTATAAGGATTTGGGCCATATCTTACTCAATTTTGTAAACCTAGCTTCTTGGAATACAACAGGAGCTCAATGTGCATGTTAAAATAAAATAAGTAATATTGCAAATTCAGTGAGGGCAGGAGCCATATTGTACACTTCCACAAAGCCTGCTTGTGAGATGCTGAAAGAAAGTGCTAAAAATATTTCAGGTTTGCTGGCTTAAGTAAATGGAATAAGTGGGCTGTATCACTTTTGTTCTTCTGGGTTGTTGTTACACCCTTCCTTGGATTTCATGAGCAAATACATTTTTCCTAAGCCAGTTTGAATTGAATTTATCTCCTCAAAACCATAAGAGTTCTTATTAAAATGGAGTTTGCTGTTTCTGAAGTGTGGAGTAAAACATGAGATCAGAAACTTTATGTATTATTCCTCAGAGTTAGCCAAAATAAATAATAGAATCATCTTTTTCAAGCACTTTCAGTTGAGCAAATCTGTTCATTTCCTAGTTTTCATTTTCATAAATAAAATTATTATTTAATGAAAAATGATATTTACAGGCTTTGGATTATATAGTTTGAAAGTGTTTTCAGATATAAAGGTTAAAACAAAAGCATAGAAAAAACTCAAGGTGTCCCTCTGAAATGGATCAGTAACCTATTGATCAAAAATAGTAATTCATTCTTAGCTTAAATGTCAAATTAGAGTTTTAATTATGACTTTGTTTACACTTACATCTTGTATGATTTTCTCGCACTTTATTAATTAGCATGGCAAATTATAGCAGCAATGCTTTGGTTCACTGAGTTTCCAGCCGCACCCCCCCGACCCGCAAGGTTTTTGTTGTTAATTAAAAATTCTTGAAAATGAAGAATGTATTAGAAAAGAAATCACCACTTCTGAAAGGTACTGTGTCATAGGAAAATCACTCATTATATACAAAGACTTTCATTATTCACTACATACATGTAGCAAAAAGCCAACGTTACAGAGAAGAAGCCAGTAAAGTGGTGGAACATGGACAGAAGTAGGAAAGGTAGAAGGTGCTAGAGAGACATGACAGAAGGTAGAGGTCTTCCACTCTGGGTCCAGTGCACTCTGTTAGCAGGCTCCTGCAAGGTGAGTAGTTTCTCTAGTGGTGGTCCCCTGCAGTGAGGGTGGCTTCTCAGCCTCTGGATTCAGCAGCACACACAGCTTCTCCACTGCCCCAGTTCCTGCAGTGCCCAGCACTCAGCAGCATCCAGCAATAACACTTTATCCTTCTACTCCCTTGGGCAGTCTTATAGAAGAGTGCTCAGCAAGGCACCTCCCCGTGAACAGCTTTCTATAGCACTGTAGAGAATGGGAATCCAGCAAGTTTGGGAGGACAGAGTTCTAGCAAGTTCTGCTGGTGCAGTATCACAGTGACTTTCTGTACATTCAGTAAGCTACAGTCATGCCCTCTCCAACAAGGTCCAGATCTCAGTCCGGGCCTGGGGGTCTCTTCATTGGTTGGTCTATCTCAGTCGTAGGGGTAGTGGCTACTCCTTGTATCTGCTACTTTTATATGCTTTAGAGCTCTCTTCACTACTTACTAGCAAATACCTTGTCATTCCAATCCTCTGCTATACTTAATACTTTATATTAAACTTTTCCTGTTCAAATTACTGTGAGATTTCTGTCTTACCACTGGACTATGATTGATACAGTCTTACACGAAGGATTTACACATATGTTGATATATGAAATAAATATTTGAAAGTTCTGGAGAGAGGAATTCATGGTTAGGCAGATCAAAAAGTGAGGAGTAAATTAGTGCAATGAATGGCATGCTGTACAGTTATGTACAATTACTAGGTGGGCTGCACATTTAAACCAGCAATCAAGAGTAAAAAAAAAAAGTTCAACTTTGAGATTCAAAATGCCTCAAAATTAAAAGGCAATTTAGCTGTTCAGAAGGATACTGTTTAATTCTATACCATATTTGTGAATATCTATAAAATAAGTACAATTGCAAATTCCGTACATCTCTTGCTTAGAATAGTTCTCAATGTGGGCAAATGTCATAATGTCAAATCAGGAAAGAAAAAAAAGAAAGAAAGAAATCTGTAAGTAGACAAACAATGCAGTACAAGCACATAGATATTTACGGGCTGACTTGGATCAAGGGTAAAATTCTGACCATCTAAAGGACTAGACAAACTTCCATGTATTTTAGGCAATGCTCTGTAAATGTAATTAATACAATGACTGGCAAAAAAAAAAAAAAAAAAAAAAAAGGCCGGAACAGACTTACTGGTCTGACAGAGACTGGAGAAACCCCGAGAGTATGACCCCTGGACACTCTTTTAACTGAGTACTGAAGTCACTCCTGAGGTTCAGCCTTCAGCCAAAGATAGTTGTTATTGTTAGGTGCCCTCGAGTTGGTTCTGCCTCATAGTGACCCTATGTACAACAGAATGAAACACTGCCCGGTCCTGCGCCATGCTCACAATCGTTGTTATGCTTGAGCCCATTGTTGCAGCCACTATGTCAATCCATCTCGTTGAGGGTCTTCCTCTTTTTTGCTGACCCTCTATTTTACCAAGCATGATGTCCTTCTCCAGGGACTGATCCCTCCTGATAACATGTCCAAAGTACGTAAGATGTAGTCTCGTCATCTTTGCTTCTAAGGAGCATTCTGGCTGTACTTCTTCCGGGACAGATTTGTTCGTTCTTCTGGCATTCCATGGTATATTCAATATTCTTCGCCAACACCACAATTCAGAGGCATCATTCTTCTTCAGTCTTCTTTATTCATTGTCCAGCTTTCACATGCATATGATGCAAATGAAAATACCATGGCTTGGGTCAGGTCCACTTTAGTCTTCAAGATGATATCTTTGGTTTTCAACACTTTAAAGAGGTCTTTTATAGCAGATTTGCACAATGCAATGAATCTTTTGATTTCTTGACTGCTGCTTCCATGGGTGTTGATTGTGGATCCAAGTAAAACGAAATCCTTGACAACTTCAATCTTTTCTCTGTTTATCATGATGTTACTAACTAGTCTAGTTGTAAGGATTTTTGTTTTCTTTATGTTGAGGTGTAATCCATACTGAAGACTGTGGTCTTTGATCTTCATCAGTAAGTGCTTCAAGTCCTCTTCACTTTCAGCAAGCAAGGTTGTGTCATCTGCATAATGCAGGTTGTTAATAAGTCTTCCTCCAATCCTGATGCCCCATTCTTCTTCATATAGTCCAGCATGTTGGATCATTTGCTCAGTATACCAACTGAATAGGTATGGTAAAAGGATACAACCCTGACACACACCTTTCCTGACTTTAAGCCATGCTGTATCCCCTTGTTCTGTTTGAACAACTGCCTCTTGATCTGTCTACAGGTTCTTCATGAGCACAATTAAGTGTTCTGGAATTCCCAATCTTCGTAGTGATATCTATAATTTGTTATGATCCACAGAGTCAAATGCCTTTGCATAGTCAATAAAACATAGGTAAACATCTTTCTCGTATTCTCTGCTCTCAGCCAGGATCCATCTGACCATCAGCCAAAGATTAGACAGGCCCATAAAACAAAACGAGACTAAATGGGCACACCAGCCCAGGGGCAAGGACGAGGAGGCAGGAGAGGGCAGGAAAGCTGATAACAGGGAACCCAAGTTTGAGAAGGAGGGAGTGTTGACATGGCATGAGGTTGGCAACCAATGTCACAAAACAATATGTGTATTAATTGTTTAATGAGAAACTAATTTGCTCTGTAAACCTTCATCTAAAGCACAATTAAAAAAAAAAAACCTATTCAAGAAAAAAAAATTGGCCAGTGTTGTTCTTGATACGAATTTACATTCTGATTCTGTGCTCCCTATTAGGGGCAGAATTTTGAGAATCTTCTGGGTAAAATATGTATACCTGTAAAACTCCTTGGTATTTCAGCTTTGCTACTTAGAATAGCAAAGTTTGCTCCTCTGAGATGTTTTCTGAAAGTAAGTATTTGTCATATCTGAGAAAAGCTATCACATAACCATACAATAACATGATATAATAATTGACCATCATCAAGTCTTCTGTTGAGAGTTAATTATAAGCAAGCACGAATGATTTGTAAGTAAATTAAAACCAATTTAAATAAGCTCATGCATTTAAAAGAGGACTGGGCTAGAAGAAGAAGATAGATTATCTGGGAATAATCATTTAGAATAATCATTACCAAATGTGGATAAAAGGAATGTTCGTTCACTCTGTCCTTATTTTTTTATTTTTTATTTTATTTACTTAGGAGGTATTTATGTTACTGTTTTATGCTTCTTAATATTTTCCTTACTGTGGCTTACACCTTAGTGCTATTTCTGCCCTTAGCTTTTAACTATAATTTCTGTAAAAATTACTTAATATTTGAGTGCCATTTTTACATGAAATTGATTTTTTTCCCCATTTTCTCATAGTTTTGATCAATGCAAACTATGGTATAAATCAAATATGATATTTTCCTCATTGTTGCTATGCATTCACCTTCTGAACCATAAATTTCCTGAATACCCTTTTTGAATTTCATAGTATTTATACTTAACTAAAAAGGAACCCTGGTAGTGTGACATTTAAGTGCTTGGCTGCTAACTGAAAGGTCGGCAGTTTGAACCCACCTGGTGGCTCTGCAGGAAAAAGATCTGGCAATCTGATCTGTAAACATTACAGCCTACAAAACTCTATGGGGCAGTTCTACCCTGTCATATGGGGTCACTATTAGTCAAAAATTGATTCAAAGGTATGTAACAACAACATACTTACTGAATATGTAATTATGAGTTATTAATTTCTATGATTTTGTAAGAAAAATTCCAAAAGCAGAAAACATAAAGCATAATCCATAACAAGACATCTGCCTAAAAAGACAAAAAACCTTCCTCATAATCAAAATGAAGAATATTAGACTTATCTAAATTATGGGGTATAACTACCATATGTTAAGTTTCAAAACTGAGTATACTTGTGGGATATTTATCATTGAAGATTTTTGAGTAATAAGGAAAATAGAAGAGAAAAATTCATAACAATAAAAACTACAGATCTATAACAAAAACTAAAAAACAAATCAAAACAGAAAATATGAAAATAATTAAAAATATATCAATCTAAAAAAATGATAAAAAGAATACTGATTACATAGATTGGGTGTGGTGGAGCAAATGTATTATTAGATAGCAGATAGGGCTCAGAAGACAATATTTAATGTAAGCAAGAAATAAATTAAAAAATAAGAAATGAAACTATTAAAAAGGACTTGGTTTTAATACAAGAAATATCACTGGGATGAAAAAGTGATAAAAGAATATGTTTTGAGATGATGAAGGAAAGAACATGTAGTAAGGGCTTATGAAACTTCTGAGATGACAAAGATCAAGGTCTCCCTATAGGACCAAGAGGACACTGTCACAGGAAGGTAAGATGCTTAACTGATGGAATGCCTATACATTCTGTGCATACTTGTCCCAGCACTCATCACAATGAATTGAAATCATTTATTTACTAAAATATATTTGTTTGTCCCGCAAGACTATCAGGGTTTACGTAGGAATCATATTTTATTCAGTTTTTTATTCCCAGGGTCTGACATGAAGTAAACACCCAAAAACCTTTTGATTTTTTTAGAATAAACTCATAGACGTCTACACCTACTCCTCACTTAGTGACTATCTCATTATCTGACATTTCACATTTACAATATTAGTAAAAAATCTACTATCTGACTACTTCGCACATTAACGACATACATCTGGCAGCAATGAACGCCGAGGTATGAGGGGGGAGTAACACTGGATTAAGGTTATGTGTCACCTTGGCTGGGCCATGATTCTCAGCAGTTTGGCAATTATGTAATGATGTAATTTGGCAGTTATGTAATGATGCAGCATCTTCCTTTTGGTGATCTGATGTGATCATCCTCCATTTTCACCACGGCTTTAAGCCAGTTCGTTCCTGTTTGATCCCCAGCTGATAATTTGCATTTCTACACTAACTTCCTGCGAACTTGTTAGAAATGCAAATTCTCAGCAGGAGTTCAAGGCGGAAAGAAACTGTGCAAAGCCCTAAGTTTCACATATCGCCAATTTTCGCATAACTACCTGGTCTTTGTAACCTAACCATACTGATAAGAGAGGAGTGGTGTACTGTAATCTTAGGCAAAGCTACTTTCCTTCTTTTTTTTTTTTTAGTTGAGCACTTATGATAAATAACATTCATAAATAACACTTGTAAATAGACATACAGAACTAAAACACTAACTATTCTCCACTTTGTGTTGAGGCTCAGAAATGTGCTCCAAAGTGAAAAAATAATAGCTGTATTACAGACTGAATTGTGTCCCCAAAAACTTTATGTTGAAGTCTTAACCACTGGTACCTGTGAACATGACCTTGTTTAGAAATATGGTCTTTGAAGATGTTATTACTTAAGGTAACATGAAATCATAAAGAGTAGGGTGGGTCCTAGTCCAATCTGAGTCATGTCCTTATAAAAGAGAAGAGACATAGAGAGACAGACACTGGGAACAGGGTCATGTGATACCAGAGTTATGCTGCAGTGGCAAGCCAAGGAAGGCCTGAGGCCACTAGAAGCTGAGAGAGACAAAAAAGGATCTTCCCTGAGAGCCTTTGGAGAGAACACGGCCCTGTGGACCCCCTGAATTTGGACTAGTAGCCTCCAGAACTGTGAGACAGTACATTTTTGTTCTTATAATACACTCAGTTGTGGTATTTTGTTATGGCAGCCCTAGAAAATTAATACAAGCCGCAAATCCACTGCCACCATTTCAGGTTTACATCTAACTCAAAAAATAGGAAAATTTGTTATTCTACAGCTGAAATAAGTTAGAACACTTCACAACATAGAAACCACAATCTCTTAAAATCTTGACTAAATGCTTTCATTGTATGCAAATTAAATTAAAATTTAAAAACTAACTAGAAAATATACTTAATACTAAGTCTATATTCAGGGTTTTGCTGTCCTTTGGCCCAGTTTCTAAAGCAGAGCCTTTTACTGCTTGTTAAGACTCTAATAACTTTTGTCCCCAGTTACTCTAGCATAAACAAGAATTCATTTTAATGGGATGAGAGACTCTTTTGGTTTAATATGGGCAGGCAGGCTAGATTACATATTTTAATTGAGGAGAAATGACTATTAGGTTTAGGGCTAAAGAAAAGATAAAGTTGTTAGGTAATTTATGCTCACATTTTACTTATATGTGATTGCAGTACACCTATTCATTCATTCAACAAATATTTGTTAAGAACCTACTATGTGCCAGGTATTGACTAGAACTATAGCTTGCAGGCCATATCAAGTCCTTAGCCTGTTCTTGTAAATAAAGTTTTATTGGTACACACCATGCCCATTCATTTATATATTGTTTACAGCTGCGTTTGGGTCATAATGGCAGAGTTGCATAGCTGGGACAGAGAGTTTATGTCTACAAAGGCTAAAATATTTACTACCTGGACTTTTGCAGAGAACGTTTGGTGACCACTTATCTAGAAGTTCGGGATATATTGGTAAAAAACAAGTATTTCAGCTTCCTAACATGAGTTGACTAGGGTGGACAGACATTAACTATAGGCATATGAATAGGTAAATAATATTGTATATTAGAATGCAATAAAAGCTATGGAAAAAAGAGAGCAGGGTAATGGGGATACAGCATATGATGTGGGGGTCAGGTTGCAATTTTAGATAGAGTAGAGTAAGGGAGGATGAGAAAGTGACATTTGAGTACATTTTTGAAGGAGGTAAGTAAGGTAGAGCCATATGAATATTTGGGGAAAGAATGTTTTAGTCGGCAAAGGATCCCAAGGATGGAATATGCTTGGTGTATTCAAAGAATGTGGCTGGAGTAAGTAGTTCTTACAATGAAGCCTCCGTTTCTTCAATGGTAACAACATTTGGTGCTGCAAATGATCGCTAAAGTGAACTTACTACTAAATGATTACTAAAATATGAATCAACGCCCTGGGTTTAGAAACCTTTTTTTTTTTTAATCATGCATGTTTAAACAAGTATAATTTAAGAACTCTGAAATATACTGTTAGTTTATTAATACCCAGTTCCTACATATATCTGACTAATATATACATTACTAGAAGGGAGGTTGGAATGGTGGATGATTTATAATAATATCTTGGGGAACAACTAACATAATAATATATGAAGTCATAGAGTGCTTTAAAATTCACAAAATATTGAAAAGTTTGGCTAGGATTCAGGAGCACTGAAAACATAAAGGAATATATTCCATATTGTTACCTTTAAGCTTCAAGAGGCTAAGCAATGTTATCAGACTCATCAGGTAGCTAAAATTACCTGAAGGAATGTAGTAATAATTATAGAAAGAAAATCTTGGTAAAACATACATTCCATGTCTATAGAGAAGAATGAAACTTACATTTCCCTGAAATAGATTTACATTAAAGAAATTCAAAGGATTTTTTTAAAAAAGATTTTGTACCAAGTGGCTTGGGCATATACACAGCAAAGGGCATATGGGAAAAAAAAAAAAACAAAAACAAAATTTTTTTAAAAAACCATAAAAGTAAATGATGAAGGAAATGATGAATAAACGTAAGAAAATTTTACGTTCCTGAAAATAAAACAGAAGAAACGTTCCACATTACGTCATTAAAGACATCACCCTATAAAAAATATTTTCATCTTCAGACCTAAAAAGGATTATTCTTAAGAACTGATCAAAGCTTTAAAATTTTAAATCATATTCGAAAATAATAAAGCAAAATAGTACCAAAAAAAAAAAAACATATAAAATCTGAATGCTGAGTGATAAAACTTTGCATTTGATGAATGCTTTAGACTCTCTTAAACAAGACTGGAACCTGACTCCAAGTTTCTTACATATGTTTTCTGTAGCCAAATTTTAATTCAGTAGCTTATGCATCTGTCAGTTTGTCATACTGTGGGGCCTTACATGTTGCTGTGATGCTGGAAGCTGTGCCACCAGTATTCAGATACCAGCAGGGTCACCCATAGTGGGCAGGTTTCAGCTGAGCTTCCAGACTAAGACAGACAGGAAGAAGGATCTGGCAGACTACTTCAGAAAATAATTAGCCACTGAAAACCTTGTGAATAGTAGCAGAACTCTGACTGATACAGTGCCGGAAGACGAGCCCCTCAGGTTGGAAGGCACTCAAAAGATGACTGGGGATGAGCTGCCTCCTCAAAGTAGAGCTGACTTTAATGATGTGGATGGATTCAAGCTTTTGGAACCTTCATTTGCTGATGTGGCAAGACTCAAAATGAGAAGAAACAACTGCAAACTTCCATTAATAATCAGAACGTGGAATGTAAGAAGTATGAATCTTGGAAAATTGGAAATCATCAAAAATGAAATGGAACAAATAAACATCAATATCCTAGGCATTAGTGAGTTGAAATTGGCCATTTTAAAACAGATGATCATATAGTCTACTATGCCAGAAATGACAAATTGAAGAGAAATGGCACTGCATTCATTGTCAAAATGAACATTTCTAAATCTATCCTGAAGTACAATGCTGTCAGTGACAGGATAATATCCACACACCTACAAGGAAGACCAGTTAATATGACTATTATTCAAATTCATGCACCAACCACTAAGGCCAAAGATGAATTGAAGATTTTTACCAACTTCTGCAGTTTGAAATTGACTGAACATGCAATCAGGATGCATTGATGATTATTGGTGATTGGAATGAGAAAGTTGGAGACAAAAAAGAATCAGTAGTTGGAAAATATGGCCTTGGTGATGGAAACGATGGTGGAGATTGCATAACATAATTTTGCAAGACCAACGACTTCTTCATTGCCAATACCTTTTTTCAACTATAAACTTACTATACACATGGACCTCATCAGATGGAATACACAGGAATGAAATCGACTACGTCTGTGGAAAGAGATCATGGAGAAGTTCAATATCATCAGTCTGAACAAGGCCAGGGGCTGACTTCAGAACAGATCATCAATTGCTCAAATGCAAGTTCAAACTGAAGCTGAAGAAAATTAGAACAAGTCCACAAGAGCCAAAGTATGACCTTGAGTATATCCCACTTGAATGTAGAGATAATCTCAAGAATAGATTTGATGCAGTGAACACTAATGACCAAAGACCAAAGGAGTCATGGAATGACATCAAGGACATCATACATGAAGAACGCAAGAGGTCATTAAAAAGACAGGAAAGAAAGAAAATACCAAAATGTATGTCAGAAGAGACTATGAAACTTGCTCTTGAACTTTGAGTAGCTAACACAAAGGGAAGAACTGATGAAGTAAAATTGTTGAAGAGAAGATTTCAAAAGGTGGCTCAAGAGGACAAAGTAAAGTATTATCATGACTTGTGCAAAGGCCTGGAGTTAGGAAACCAAAAGGAAAAACACGCTCAGCATTTCTCAAGCTGAAAGAATAGAAGAAAAAATTCAAACCCTGAGTTGTAATAGTGGAGGATTCTATGGGGAAAATATTAAATGATGCAGGAAGCATTAAAAGAAGATGTAAGGCAAATACAATGCAATCCCGATCCAAATACCAACAACAATCTTCAAAGAGATGGAAAAACTAATCATTAACTTTATATGGAAAGGGAAGAAGCCCCAAATAAGTAAAGCACTAATGAAGAAGAAGAATAAAGTTGGAGGACTCACACTACCTGACTTCAGAACCT
>NW_004444164.1:1878478-1930625 GCF_000243295.1 Trichechus manatus latirostris | reverse complement strand
AAGTTAGAGGGTTAATATGTTGTGGGGTTGTTAACCAATGTCATAAAACAACATGTGTACTACTGTTTCATGAGAAACTATTTGTTCTATAAGCCTTCACCTGAAGTACAATAAAATATAAAAAATAATAATAATAATAACTTATTGAGAGGAAAAAAAAAGAAGATGTAAGGAATAAACAGAATCACTATACCAAAAGAACTGGTCAACATTCAACCATTTCAGGAGGTAGTATATGATCAGGAACCGGTAGTACTGAAGGAAGAGGTCCAAGCTCCACTGAAGGCATTGGCAAAAAACAAGGCTCCAGGAATTGACAGAATATCAATTGAGATGTTTCAACAAATGGACGCAGTGCTCACTTGTCTATGCCAAGAAATTTAGAAGACAGCTACCTGGCCAACAGAGCAGAAGAGATCCATATTTATGCTTATTCCAAAGAAAGGTTATCCAACCGAATGTGGAAATTATTGAACGATATCATTAATATCTCGCACAAGTAACACTGTGCTGAAAATCATTCCAAAGTGGCTATAGCAGTATATAGATAAGGAACTGCCAGAAATTCAAGCCGGATTTAGAAGAGGATGTGGAACCAGTGATATCATTGCTGATCTCAGATGGATTCTGGCCAGAGAATACCAAAAAGATGTTTACCTGTGGCTTACTGACTATGCAAAGGCATTCGACTGTGTGGATCATATCAAATTATGAATAAGATTGCACAGAATGGGAATTCCAGAACACTTAATTGTACTCTGAGGAACTTGTACATAGATCAAGAGGCCGTTGTTCAAACAGAACAAGGGGATACTGTATGGTTTACAGTCAGGAAAGGTGTGGTTCAGGTTTGTATCCTTTTACTATATCATTCAATCTGTATGCTGGGCAAATAATCCATGAATCTGGACTATATGCAGAATGGGGCATCAGGATTGGAGGAAGACTCATTAACAGCCTGCATTATG
This sequence comes from Trichechus manatus latirostris, assembly GCF_000243295.1. Lineage (NCBI taxonomy): Eukaryota > Metazoa > Chordata > Mammalia > Sirenia > Trichechidae > Trichechus > Trichechus manatus. Next base: position 1,929,657 of record NW_004444164.1, on the reverse strand, counting down.
CAGATGACACAACCTTGCTTGCTGAAAGTGAAGAGGATTTGAGCACTTACTGATGAAGATCAAAGACCACCGTCTTCAGTATGGATTACATCTCAACATAAAGAAAACAAAAATCATTACAGCTGGACCGATAAGCAACAAAATGATAAATGGAGAAAAGACTGAAGTTGTCAAGGATTTTATTTTACTCGGATCCACAATCAACACCCATGCAAGCAGCAGCCAAGAAATCAAACGACGCAAATTATATTGGGCAAATCTGGTACAAAAGACCCCTTTAATGTGTTAAAAAGCAAAAATGTCACGTTGAAGACTAAGGTGCACCTGACCCAAGCCATGGTGTTTTTAATTGCCTCATATGCATGAGAAAACTGGACAATGAATAAGGAAGACTGAAAAGGAACTGACGCTTTTGAATTGTTGTGTTGGCGAAGAATATTGAGTATACCATGGACTGCCAAAAGAACGAACAAATCAGTCGTGGAAGAAGTACAACCAGAATGCTCCTTAGAAGCAAGGATGGTGATACTATGTCTCACATACTTTGGACCAGTCCCTGGAGAAGGACATAATGCTTGGTAAAGTAGGGGTTCAGCGAAAAAGAGGAAGACCCTCAATGAGATGGACTGACATAGTGGCTGCAACAATAGGCTTAAACATAGCAAAAATTATGGGGATGGCACAGGACTGGGCAGTGTTTCGTTCTGTTGTACATGTGGTCGCTATGAGTCAGAACCAGCTTGATGGTACCTAACAACAACAACAGATCAAAGAACACCTGGAAATCAGTAGGAAGCCGATTTCCTAGAACTAGTGTGAGGGGCTACTTTGGCAGTAAGTAGCCATCGGTTTTAAGTCCTTACTGTGCTTTGATCATTTAATCCTCACCTTTATACCATAGATGAGAAAACTGAGGGACTGAGATGTTAAGTAACTTTCCCAAGGTCATGCAAATAATAATCCCTGGAGAACTGGGCCTCCAACTATCCAGTGCTGCTTCAAGGGACCCACACTTAATTATTAACCTGTATTGATTATTGTCAGGATATGCCATCCCCTTGAACCTATGAAGTCTAGAAACAATCCTTCACATGTTCACCCAACCCAAAATTTGATTCATGCTTCAAGAAATAGATATATATGTCTGTATTTCCTGAAAAGATAAGCAGTTCCATAGCTCCGTTAGATGGAAACCTCTGCATACACATCTCTTGGGTATTGTATAAGCAAGCATATAGTTTATTATGCAAACTGTCACATTTTCGAAAGTGAGAAAGGGGACTATTAATAAAGGTGATGGAATGACTTTGCAAACTGGCACTATCTTGGGCAAACCAGAAAGCAATCATCCCTCTCCCTTTGGGAACTAACTTCCTGAGAAGCCCTGTCCTTATCTCATCAGCATCTAGGACCCTCTTGTCATTTTTTTTTTCTCCTTTAGGGGTTATTTTCCCTAAAGTTGAGCCCTGTTTTTGTTCTTTCCTACTTCATTTTCTAATGGTTGTCTTTGATGATCACACTTCACAGATCATTTCCCTCTGTATAGCCCCTTCTCTGTACACCAAAACCCATGGCCCATTTGTTCAGCATCCCCAAAGTTCCTCCTCCTTCCTTTTCAGACAGGGATACTTACCTGTAAATAGACTGGTTTCCTGTACAATCCAGATGTTTGTTCATCCCTAGGGTCACAATTTCTGCACCTATTTTGCCTCCATGTTTCTGCTAGTTCCCTACTTATCACCCTTCTCCCTGAGAAGAGCCATCAAATCCAAATGAGCAGAGATGATGCTACTCGGACAAGAACTAACCCAATCAAGGAAATAGAATTTCAGCATATAAAAAACCATTTTCTGTATTTTTTTTTTTTTTGGTAGACAAAACATATAGAGAGTTTTAATGACATTATTAATTTAACAAACAATTATTTAAATAAAAACACAGGAGAAAATATGTAGTTTTGCTTTCAAAATATAGTTTGTTTAAAGATGTTTTAAATAAGAAACTGGTGAGAAGAAATAAGTTATGTTACTAACAAAGTAGTCCGATTAAGGCTAGTGAGGTGGAGTAATTAAAGTTTAGTGAGAACTCACTGATGGTAATCATTAACTTTTAATGTTGGGAGGGAAGAAAAAGAGAGAAATCATTAAACAGACCAATATTGAGGAGAGAGGAAATGCAAAAAGGACAGCAGTCACGTAGATTAAGCACAAGAAGTCCCTATTTCTCACTATTGGCCAAATTCTTATTCATTGTACAAGTCACAGAAATAAGCTCGCAGGAGAACCATTCCATCTGTTTAAGAGTTTTAGTTATTGTTAGGACTAATGAGAGCCAGCGACACTTTCAGAGTACTGGGACATACTTTGAAGTAAGAATAATAGTTCTTACTTGATTTATGGTATGATTTATAATGTGATCAAATTCAATCCAGCTTTTAAATTCTACAGAGTAGTCATTAGCATGGGCAAAGGGGAAAATTCTGTTCATGAGTAGTTCTAATACAAAATTTATCTCAATCCAGGGAATGCAGAAATCTTTTTTTTTTTTTCATTAAACATTGATTTTTATGTTTGTTTCCATTCTTTCTCCCAAACACTTTCTTTTTTTTTTCATCTTAGGAACAAGTTTCCTATCTCACAAACTAATATCTTGACACTAAAACTTATGTTTGAGAAGACGTGTCACATTTTAAATCTTCTGTATTTTTGGCTACAGAAGCTCTTAGACACTGATCTTATCTACCAAAGACAAACATAAACATCATGTAGTGTCAGTATACTCTAACTGCTTCCTCATTATCTCTAGATACCGACAAAACTCCATAGGGACATGTCAAAGGCATAGGGTGGTACAGCTATAAGGAATCTTTCATCAACTCTCTAATTCATGTAACTATTACACAGTAGCATGACACCCATTGTCCATTTGTAATTTTTAAAAGTTTTTTTTAAGGAGTTGAAAGATTTTTTCCACTTTCTTATTAACCCATTTCACCAGCCTGAAAAAAGAAATTGCTCTTTAATGTGAAATGCCACAACTGCCAAGGAAATTCACAGTGACTTACAGAAAGGGTTACAGCTATTTGATAAAACAAACATTGTGGGAAACTTTACAGCTTTCATGGATGAGGTTGCTTCTTTTTGCAATCTGGCATTATCTGTTTGTTGATCTGCTTTAAACTATATGCATAGGGGCTATAATCAGTGAAGACATAAAATATATGAACTATGACAGACTCTAAATTTTGACTTTTTTTTTTTTTTAATACTCATAAAACCTTAGTACTGAGTTTGCTGAAATTCAGGGCTGTCTCCTTCAGTTCATCAGATCCCTGTTGGGAGGATGCAATCACAAAGCTAGAAAAATGTGAAACACTCCAGGCTAGACATCTGAGGCTTCTCATAATGTAGAAACGTTCTTCAAGGATTTGAGCACACAGCACTCCATAAACACTACTGCTACCAATTAATTTCTCTAAAATGAAGATTACAGATTTCCCATGGTGAAATTAATGTCATAGAGTTAACCTTTTTTTGTAACAGAAAATGGTTATTTTTTCTTCTTTCTAATTCTGAATTAAGATACAACCTTTCTCCTCATTCTTCTCCACTCACACAGATTTAATATTAGGTGTTGGTGGAACTGATTTAATTTTTTTCTCCAGTAAAAGAAAGTATTCTTTCATATACCAGAATAAATAAATGATGCTCATTTTAGTACCAGATTTAATAAAATAATAAATCTCAAGTTAGTAAACCAAGGAGATAAAAATACTGCTTTTAAAAGTTACGTGTCATATTATGCATCTTATTATATACACTATATTGTATAGTATATATTTGTTATATCTATATATTTCTTGTATTTAATAATTTATCATGTGTTATTATATCAACTTATTATAATTATAATTAATTTCAATGAAATCCATCAAATAAAAAACCAGAATATTGACTATTGACTATAAGATAGGAGAAATAAAGAAAACTTGGATATCAGTTTTTTATTTGTATTTCCTGTTGGAAAAATCATTTTTCTTTCTTTTCTTGTGTTTCTTAGTTTTTATTAGTTTTTAAAGCATAAACTTTTACCCTTTTGGAAAAACGGAGGAGAATGTCCACTCTTCCTTCTACCCTCCTCACCTATGCTTCAACAAAAGAAAAGAAGTGTGCTATCTAACTGGGCAAAGGGATCAATTATGGGGAGTTTAACCTTTGTTACACTCTCTTTTTTTGGGATAATCTGATCTATAGATGTAGGCTTTTACTCTTGTTCCTCCTTCCAGGTAAATGTACATGGGCCAAAACTTAGGGATTGCATTCTAGAAGAAAGCTTGGAAACCCATCTTTCTTTGTGATCCCACTTTTGGGTCTTGATGAGTGTGAATGCAGCAATGCTCCTACGGCTAGTTTAGTAAGCATATGCCCTACCGATCAAGCACACCTATCCCATGTTTAGCTTTCAACTGTTTCAGAACCTGTAAGTGGAAGCTATATAGTTAGTATTTCAAAAAGATACTTTCAAAGCTACTCGCTTGTTTGTCTATTTAAACATGCTCTCCTTAATCAACAAACAACAATTGTTTAATCAAATCTATGTTGATACAAGTGTTTGATGTGCTGACCTTTTAGGTGTCGGATAGGCTGAACTGAGATATTAATTGCTTATATTAAATGCTTTTTTAAAAAATTCCAAATCTAGATAATAGACTCTTTGGACAAAGATCGTGATAATATTTCTCAAAGCGGTTAGCAATATAGAAAACACATTTGGTAGTTTGCAGGTCAAAAATAACTGTCATTTTATATAAATTAAATTCAAATATGTATTTAATGGTGGAAAACAGTTCATTTAATTTATATATTGCCATAATTAATTCTAATTATTATCCAGCTGAAAGAAATTGGACAACTTAAATATTATTAAAATCATAACAATACTAAAGTTTGTAGTGCCAGTCCATTCTAATAATGAAACAATTACATTATTCCACATTAGATCACAGGATATAGAAAAAATACTCACTCTTGAATTCCAAAAAAATCTTAATTGATACCATTTATTTTCCTATAAGCAGATAATTATACACTATACAACATTATGATGCTAAGATTTGAAACTATTTCTTTAAATTTTGACCAGTTTTATTTTTCTATTTATTAAATTATTTAAATTAATAATAATAATTAATAAAGCATATTGAGTATCTGCTACATTCTGGGAATTATGAGGGGCATTTTAAATGATTATTTCTTTACTTCTTACAATAAATTCTAAAAGATAAGCATTAAGTATCATCGTTATCTGAGATTTATCCTCAAACCAATGTTCTTGCTTTAAACATTGTCTCCCATATCATTTCATCCTTACTCATGGCTACAACTACTTCTGATATGCTGATGACCACATTATCTATATGTCTGTAATTTTCTTCTGAGTTCTAGAATCACAATCCAAATATCTAATAGCTATCTTCAGTTAGATGCACCATGGGATTTCAAAACATACAAATTTGAATTCAGTTTTCCAAAACAATTATTAATTCTCATGATGATAGCTTTGTGGATGAGAATCAGTATAAAGCTGATTCCCAGAAGGCAAAGATCAGTCATATCCACACTTTCCCACTTCTCCATCATTTCTGACACCAGCTGCTCATACAGCACTTTCTCTCTTTCTGTGCCTAGCCACCCAGGGCTAGGTCAGATCTTACACATTAAGACGATACTTCCCTTGGGTTCCTTAGTTCACTGGAACAACTCATAAAATTCATGGAAGATATTATACTTATGACTACCAATTTTTATAGTAAAAGAATATAAGTCAGTATCATTATAAGGAAGTGCTGCAGGGGTGAAGTCTGGGAAGTTTCTGAATGCGGAGCTGCCCTGTTTCAGAGAGGGCACATCACCCTCCCTTTGCCAACCAGGAAGTTCTCTGAGCCTTCGTGTTCCAGGCTTTTATGGGCCAATCCTGTATGATAGGCTGTGATGGTTAAGATTGTGTGTCAGCTTGGCTGGACCATGATTCTCAGTGTTTTCGCAGTCGTATAATGTTGTGATTACTTCTCTGTTGAAATTTGATATGTGATCACCCCCATGATGGAATCTGCTGAGTGGTACTAGTGAGGGCGGTGCCTGTGGTGGCTTAGCACTCCCTCAGCCTTCATCTCTCCACACTCCACTGCCTACTTCCTTCCTGCTTGACTTGCCAAGGCTTTTGGCTTGTTCTGGATCCTGCAGCAGCCTCTTGTTCACCTGACCTCCGGTTCTTGGGACTTGAGCTAGCAGCTTACCTGCCGATTTTGGGATTCATTGATCTTCACAGCCTGTAAGCAAGAGCCCGGCTCTCCAACATGCCAATCTTGGGTTCACCAGCCCCTGCAGCTACGTGAATCAGGAGAACCTTCTATCCTGATCCACAGACATGGGACATTCCAGCCTCTACAACAGCATGAGCTGTTTCCTTGATATAAATCTCTCTATCTATATATGTATATTTATATGCTTTACTGGTTTTGCTTCTCTAGAGAACCCAGCCTAAGACATAGGCTAAATCATGCCTCTTCCTGAGGTTAGTTGTTGTCAGCCTCCCAGGTGAGTCTTTTTTTGGTCTAGCCAGCCTCCACTCACCAGCACAGATCCTCTGGTGTGGACTGGAAGTCCCAGAACAAGGAACCCCAATCACTCCAAGAGTTACTTCTCTGGAGCCAAGGACAAAGATCACTTTGCTTAGGGTAAAACTAGGTCCTTTACCCCAAATTCTCTTTCCCAAAGCATTATCTATTCAATACCTAACGAACTACTTTAATGTCTCAGAATATAACAGTACTGTTATATTCTGTCGTGATTTTTTTTGTTTGCTGTGCTTGAAATTTTCACTCTGCTAAGAAATTTACTAGATACCAACCTCAAAATAGACGTATCTGCCACATATTGAGTATTTTTCTATTCATGAACTGTGCTAAGCACCTCAAAAGCATTCCATTTAACTCTCACAGTAATATGGTAAGGCAAAAATTATAATCCCCATTTTACAGATGAATAAACAGACTGATGAAGGAAATTATACAGGGATGTACAACAAATGACTTGTAAGCCAAATTTTAATTCTAACTAACTAAATACAATGAGAGTCAAAATTTATTCAGAAGAATGAGGAAATAAAATTCTTCATTATGAATACTTCAGATAGGTTTTCTCAATTTGCCTATATGGACTTAAGCCTTTTCATTCATATATTTTGGTGTTCTGGTTACTTTTTTGACAGAAAAAATGAATGTTTATTTAGAATGGGAAAAAAAATAAGTACCACTAACTTGTACAAAGATGATAAATTGCAAAAGTAATACAACCTTTAGAATTAAAAAGCATGATTATTTCATTATTATTATTAACTGAATTGGAGCCCTGGTGGTACAGTGTGGTTAAGACCTTGGCTGCTAACCAAAAGGTTGGCAGTCCAAATCCACTAGCTGCTCCTTGGAAACCCTGTGGGGCAGTTCTACTCTGTCCTTCCTATAGGGTCGCTATGAGTTGGAACTGATTTGACGGCAGTGGGGTAGTAACTGAATGATACACAGCTATGATACTGTTTTTCCTACATTACATTTTTTGCTTCATGTGTTTTTACTTCATCTTAATAAACAATTATTTTGATAATATTTCCTATAGAGGTAATAGAAAGAGAGTTCAGTATGGCTTCTGGCATGGTTGATCAAATTTTGTTTTTGTTATCGATAGTGTAGAAAAGTTTCTTTCAGCTTCACAACTGGTCACTCTAATGCCACATCCTTGTTTCTTGCTCAGTGAAGCTTCTTGCTTATTAAGAATAACTGGCGACCAGACAGCCACGTAGATTTTGTCGTGATGGCCCAAAGCAGGGGACAAAGCAATATCTCATTCACATTGCTCTGTCTGGGGTCAAAGATAGAGTCTGGATGCTTGATGAGGTCTACTCGAGGCAAGTTATCTTTGTGGATCCTGTGGGATGTGGAGATAGTGCTGGCAGCCTGCTTGTCTTAGTCACCTAGCACTGCTCTAACAGAAATACCACAAGTGGATGGCTTTAACAAAGAGAAATTTACTTCCCCACAGTAAAGCAGGCTAAATGTCCAAATTCAGGGCATCAACTCCATGGAAAGGCTTTTTCTCTCTGTTGGCCTTCTCATCAATCTTCCCCTGGACTAGAAGCTTCTCTGCACAGGGACCCTGGGTCCAAAGGATGCGCTCTGCTCCTGGCACTGCTTTCTTGGTGGTATGAGGTCCTCCCATCTCTCTGCTCGCTTCTGTCTTTTATATCTCAAGAGATTGCCTCAAGACACAATCCAATCTTGTAGACTGACTCCTGCCTCACTAACACAACTGCCACTCATCCTCCCTCATTAACATCATAGAGGCAGGATTTACAATGTATAGGAAAATCACACAATACTGAGAATCATGGCCTAGCCAAATTAGTACACACATTTTTTGGGGAACATAATTCAATCCATGACACTGCTGAAACCAACCAGACCAGAATCCACATCAGGGTTTCTGTGGCAATGCCCTATCAATCCAGTGTGTGCCCGTGGCTGCTACTTCATATTGCAGCTTCCTTGGAGAAAATCCAGAGTCTTGGAAGGAGTGGATATAGGTGAAGATCCTGAAATTTAAGTTCATTATTTTCATTGTAAATCCATATTCTTAACCCTAGAACTGAGAACGGCCCACGTGTGTGTTTTAATTGTCTACCAGGAACTTTAAGAGCGTGTCGGAGTGGGTAGAGGAGGGAAAAGTACACAGATATCAAAGCTTCTGTTATGAGGAGACTCCAAAGAATATGTGTCTGCTCATACATTTTAAGCTACATACAAAAACTTTTCTGTAGTTTCTGACATTTGACTAATAATTATTTTGTCAGAATGACAACCCCAAGTTTGGCTTGGTCTATTTTTCTGACCTGTATTCATGCTGATCATGTGTTTCATCAATATCAGAAAGGTATCCATATGAGGAACATGGTATGTGGACGGATGTAAAACCTAACTGTCTATTTTTACCTAAGAATTTTCTGCCCAACAACACCTTATAATTTGCACATGTAAGAATATCAGAAATCTCATGCCACTTAAGAATATAGGTCTAACTATCTCAGAACATTGTGAAGGTGACTACAATGAGCATGTGTCCCGCAAATCTTAAAATACCTTTAACTTAAATGGGAGCATCAGTGTTAAAAAGGAGAGTCTCTATAATTGCATTCTAGTCTTAATTCTGTAGAGTGGAGTTGCTAGAAAATTAGGAAACATGAACCGTAATGTCCCAGACCTTGTGTTGCCTGTAATAAAGCAAGCATTTCACAACAGCATGTGACTCTCTAGACTGAAGCAAATTTCTCCTAGATGTCTTGCATACAATTAAAAAAATCTGGTATTATCTATTTCAACTTGGTAAAATTAAAACTATATTTTAGTTGGATATGTCTCTCTGGGAAAATCCAGTTTTCCTAAGCTGTCATCTTTGATGAGAGTTCCTAGAGCAGCTGACAAATAATTAGATGCTATCAAAGATGTATGGAGCAAGAAAGAAAACAGCTTGCAACCAGATTTAAATAAAATATGCTCAAGGGGCAAATCCCATGTATCGACACACAGTGATTCTAAGCATATCACTGAACTGGGATTAGTCTTGCAGGGTGGTCTCATGACTCCAGAGTAATAAATACTACACACCATAAAAAAAAGTCTTAAATGTGAAGTGACAAATATGTCTCATATCACCGCAGTTCAAATATGAAGCTGTAATCAGTTGCGTTAGTTTGGAGAAAGATAAAATTGAAATCTCAAGAAAAAATCTTGGTAGATACAAATGAAAGAAAAGATACTTTAAAATAAATACCACAAGAAGCTGAAAAAATAGCATATCATATTTAATATAGATACAGCTGATAATTGTTATTAGTGATACACACTAGAAAAATATAGTAGGAATTTTCTTTTTTCTTACTGCACACTAGCCAAGGAATTTTAATAAGAAAAGAGAGAACTGTACTGAAGTTATTAATTTAAGTAGAATCTAGCATCAATGTGGTGAGGTAGCAATTCATTCAGCTTACTAAAGTACTAATAATCAACTTCCCTTTGAGGGTTATTCATGAAACCCTGGTGACTTGAAAAAGTTAACTGTTCACAAGAAATAAATTATTCATTTTGGGGTATACTCTGATCATTAATAACCCCCTGTGAATACTAGGAAGGAAATAAGCTTGTGTTGTCCACAAAAGCTAACTGCCAGGGATCTCATAGAGAACCTCTTTCTAACTATGAAAACACAACAAAACTCAGGTAGAGTTATATATATAACACACTGAAGCATTTATTTGCTTATTTTGAAAAATTAGGAATTTATTTTGCCTACTAAGTATAATATATTCATTCATCAAATATATACTAGAATTCTTATGGGTCAGGCACTATTTTATGCCCTGGTTCTTAATACTGGGGACCGTGTGGCAGTGAACAAATGAAATGTCTTTGTAGAGATGCACAAAAATCATAAGTCTTTTCCTTCTGGCAAGAAAAGACCCAAGGAATAGGCATAATAAGAGGGTTATAAGTAGTCTCCATAACTTCACAAAAATACTTGACACTGTTCTTACATAGAGTGTAAGCAGCCTCCTTAGGTTACTGGAAGAGGCACTCAATGATGAAAGGCTCATTGCCCTTAAAGCTACAGTAAATGCATAACATCTTCCAACTCTTTCTCAGATGAAGGGTAAGTAGGTTTATCAGTAGATTTAGGTTTTCCCATTTATACACAAGAAATGCATTCTTTACAAAAGTGTGTTAAATATTGTATCTATGAAATGACTATTAGAATAAGTTAAAATTTAATTGCTCCATAATATTTTGACCAAGTGTCAATAACATTTAGCTCTGGATGGACAAATATGTAAAGTGTTGGGGAAAAAAATGACCTTGTCAGTGTCACTTTGTGTGAATTTTTCATAATTAAACACTTCTAAGTAAAGTAAGACTATGGCTAATTTTTGCATATTTTGGAACCGACAAAAGAAATAATGATCGTTTGCCCAGTTTGAAATGTTTCCACAAAGCAGTACTCCTTTTCATTATGGATCTCTATGGTGCTACACTTTGGTAGCCATACTTTAATGTACGTAACAAGAATGAAATCATCAAACAGGAAAAATGAAAATCAACTTGAAGTAATTAACATGCTTGTTTAAGTTCTGTAGTTTCTAAGATGCAGTCGTATTTTTACACATTAAATATACTGAAGCTTTGGAGGTGGAGCCAACATGGTGCTACAGACAGAAGCACCATGCTGTCCCTCCACAGCAAAGACTCGGAAAACTAACGCAGACAAACATCAGTCCTGGAACCCTAAGTGTCAAATGAAGAGATAAAGAAATCAGTCAAGCACCAAATAGAATAAGAAACTGACAGAGAACAGAGAGCGAGGAGAGTTATGAGAGGAGGTCCACTATCACCTAACACAGCACGGATCCACCATCTTGGACTCTTCTTGGCAGTTGGCGGACAGGGAGTACAGGAAAGCAGATTCACGGAGCTCCCAGCAGGAGAAAGAGCACCCAGTAACTAGCAAGACATGCTTTCCCACCCCTGCTCTGCCTCCCCCTGCTCAGTCTTCATCGCTTCCTGGCTGGTAGATCCACAGCTTCCCAGCAAGCCAATTCCCTGGTTCTGGGAGGGCCAATTCCCGGCTTCCAGGAAGGCCAATTCACTGCTTCCCGACAGGTCGATTCCTGGCTTCCCAGAGGGCTGATTTGCTGCTTTATGGCAGGGTGATCCATGTCTTCAAAGTGGGCCGATTCCCTCCTTCCCAGCAGGCCAATTCACTGCTTCCCAGCAGGCCAATCTGGGGCTTCCCAGTGGGCCAATTTGCTGCTTCCCGGTGGGCCGATCTACCGCTTCCCAGCGAGCTGCAACTGCAGCACAGGAAGCACCAGTTCCTTGCCATGCAGATTTGCCCTGCCCACACCGGCCAGCTTCTTCACTGCCACTTCTTTGTTGCTGATGTTGCTTTTCTCGGCCTGTTTTGGTTTCTTCCCTGCCTCTCACCTCCTCCTCCTCCTTTCTCTCAAACACATGACTCTGTTTGCCATCTTTACTTATTCTTGACAGGCTGTGAATTGTCGCTCAACTGGGGAATAGCTTCCCCAGTACGAGCTGCCACTCTGGTGGGATCCCTAGGGAGATTTTTTTGTTTTTGTTTTTTCCTTTTATTTTTCTTCATTTCTCGGTTCCTTGCCTCTTCCTACCTACCTTCTTTTCCTATCTCCTGAACACCTGGGGCTGTGTATCATCTCCATCACTTCTAACCAGGCTGTGCTGCATGGCTTGGGAGCCACTTTCCCAGTCTGCACAGCTGTGTCAGTGGGATACCTGGGGGAATTTCTTTTTAATTTTTATTTATTTTCATTTTATTTATTCCTCTTTGTTTTTCTTCATTTCCTGGCTTCTTGTCTCTCCACTCCAATGGCAGGCTACCTCAGCACTTTTCTTTTTCTTTGCTCCTGTTTGTCTCTCCTCTTTCTCTTCTTTTCCATACCAACCTAGCTCCGCACATCAGAACATCCCCTCTCACTCCATCCTTCCTATCTGCACCCTGTGTGGAACGTTGCACTCCTGAGAAGCACAGGCACAGCCTACAAGACCCTACCATGCACTGACCTGTGGCTCACCTTGTCAGCCCCAGTTCATGCCTCAAATAACCCATCCCAGCCCTTCCCCTTCAGCTGAACCCACCCTGCTGCACCGCAGTTGAGCGATTGGCTCTGCCCATTGGACAAGGAGATTAAAAATATGATGTCCAAAGACGAGTAAACAACAAAGAATGCACAGCCCGCCTGCTCAGACATAATCAAATAAAACAAAAAAGCAAGATGTATCAAACAAATTTACAATCAATAAACGAGGAAAATAACTACTGAATTTCCCGAAGACAGCAGACAATATCAAAGCATATTAAAAAACAGGACAGGATGGTTCCAGTAGGCATCCAAAATAAAACACCAGATGACTTTCCAGTAGAAGAAAAGGCACTAGAACTACCTGATAAGGAAGTCAAATCTCTAATATTCAGAGCTACCCAAGAGTTGAAGCAAAAAGCAAACAAAAATGAGGAAAAAATAGACAAACTCATGGAAAATACAGACAAAAAAATGGAAGAATTTGGGAAAATAATACAGGAACAAAATGCCAAAATAAATTCACAACTATAACTCAATACAAAAACAACAATTATAAATCCAAAAGATAAACAACAAGATTTCAGAAATGGGCAGTGTCATAGAAGCGCTGAGGAGCAGGTTTGAAATGATGGAGGACAGGATCAGTGAAATTGAAGACAACCACTTGGATACAACTTTATTTGAGGAAAACTCATAAAAAGAATGAAGAAAAATGAAGAAACCCTTAGATTTATGTGGGTTACAATCAAAAGCAAAACTTTGTGAGTAATTGGAGTTCCAGAACAAGGGCAGAAAACGGGAAACACAGAGAGGATCATTGAAGAATTGTTGACAGAAAACTTCCCTAATATCATGAAGGAGAAAAGCTGACTATCCAAGAAGCTCAATGAACCCCATATAGGCTAGACCTCAAAAGAAAATCACCAAGGCATATCATAATCACACTCGCTAAAATAAAAGACAAAGAAAGAATCCTGAGAATCAAGAAAAACGAAAAGTTACACACAGAGGGGAAAAAATAAAACTAAGTTCTGATTACTTGGCAGAAACCGTGCAGGCAAGAAGGCAATGGGATGATATATATAAAACCTTGAAAGAAAAAAATTGCCAACCAAGAATAATATATACTCCAAAACTCTCATTCAGATATGATGGTGAAAGTAGGATATTTCCAGATAGAAATTACGGGAATATGTAAAAATCAAACCAAACGTACAAAAATTATTAAAGGGAGTCCTTCAGTTTGAGAACAAATAACGTCAGACAACAGCCTGAAGCTAAGGCACAAGATTGCACCAGCCACATACCTATCTAGGAAGTTAACTCTCAAGGACTATCCAAAACCAAAAGATTTACAACAGGGAACCAGAGAGGTTAATCAGCAAATGAAAACATCAGAACAATAAAAGAGGGAATAAATGGTGTAGGTATAGAACTTTTTAATGGAGAGGAAGGCAAGGTGATAACAAGTAATAATAGACTGGTTCAAACCTGGGAAGATAAGGGTAAATTTCAAGGTAACAACAAAGAAAATTAAAAAACCTACGCATCAAAATAAAGAAGAAAAACAAAGTCTCAGTAAAAACAAAATCTACAAAAAAGTGAAAAAAAATCCACAAACAAAAGGAATTCAGCACAGGAGAGTAAGAGGAACAAAGAAATTGTTAGCACCCCTACAAAATAACAACAATAAACTCACACCTATCAATAATTACACTGAATGTAAATGGCCTAAATACACCCATAAAGATACAGAAAGTGACAGAATGGATAAAAAGCAAAATCCATCAATACGCTGTCTGCAAGAGACACATCTTAGAAACAAATACATAAATTTATTAAAAATCAAAGGATGGAAAAAAATATATCAAGCAAATAGCTACCAAACAAGAGCAGGAGTGGCAATGCTAATCTCAAATAAAATAAACTTTAAAACAAAATCCACCATAAGAGACAAAAAGGGGCACTATATCATGATTAAAGGAACAATCTAGCATGAAGACATAACTGTGATAAATATCTACACGTCCAATCAGAGAGCTCCAAAATACATAAAACCAACTTTAACAGCCCTGAAAATAAAAATTGACAGTTCCACTATAATAGTAGGAGACTTTAACACAGCACTCTTGGTAAAGGACAGAACATCTAGAAAGAAACTCAGCAAAGATACCGAGGCTACAATCAGCCAACTTGAACTCATAGGCATATATGGAACACTCCACAAAACAGCTGCAAAGTACACATTCTTTTCCAAAACACATGGAATGTTCTCCAAAATAGACCACATCTTAGGCCACAAAGCAACCCTCAACAAAATCCAAAAATTGAGATAATACAAAGCATCTTCTCTGATCACAATACCATCAAAGTAGAAATTAACAACAGGAAGAGTAAGGAAAAAAGTCATTACATGGAAACTAAATAACACACAGCTTAAAAACACTGGGTAATAGAAGAAATAAAAGATGGAATAAAAAAATTCCTAGAATCAAATGAGAATGAAAACACATCATATTAAAACCTTCGGGACACAGCAAAGGCAGTGCTCACAGGTCAATTTATGCAATAGATGCACACATCATAAAAGAAGAAGGGAAAAAATCAAAACATTAGCTACATAACTTGAACAAATAGAAAGAGAACAGCAAAAGAAGCCTATAGGCACCAGAAGAAAGGAAATAATAAAGATCACAACAGAAAAGAATGAAATAAAGAATAGAAAAACAATAGAATCAACAAAACCAAAAGCTGGTTCTTTGAAAGGATCAACAAAATAGACAAACTGGCCAAAATGACAAGAGAAAAACAGGAGAGGATGCAAATAACCCAAATAAGAAATGAAATGGGGGACATTACAACAGACCCAACTGAAATAAAAAGGATAATAACAAAGTACTCTGAAACACTATACTCCAACAAATTTGAAAATCTAGAGGAAATGGACAAATTTCTAGAAACACACTACCCACCCAGACTATCACAAGTTGATGTTGAAAATCTAAAAAGACCCATAACAAGAGACAAGACTAAAAAGATAATTTAAAAAAAAAAAAAAAAAAAAAAACTCCCAGCAAAAAAAAGCCCTGGCCCAGATGGCTTCACTGGAGAAATCTACCAAACATTCAGAGAAGAGCTTAAACCAGTACTACTCAAAATATTTCCAAACATAGAAAAGGAGGTGATACTTACAAATTCATTCTAGGAAGCTAGCATAACCCTGATATCAAAGCCAGGTAAAGACTCCACAAGAAAAGAATACTACAGACCAATATCTCTCATGAATATGGATGCAAAAATTCTCAACAAAATTCTCGCCAATAGAAGTCAGCATCATATCAAAAAAATAACACACCATGACCAAGTAGGATTCATACCAGGTATGCAAGGATTTTTCAGCATGGAAAATCAATCAACGTAATTCACCGCATAAATAAAAGAATCACATGATCATCTCGATCAACACAGAAAAGGCATTTGACAAAGTCCAACACTTATTCCTGATAAAAACTCTCTATAAAAAATAGGTATAGAAGGGAAATTTCTCAACATAATAAAGGGCATCTATACAAAACCAACAGCCAAAATCCTTCTTAATGGAGACAGGCTGAAAAAATTCCCCTTGAGAACAGAACAAGACAAGGATGTCCTTTTTCACCACTCCTATTTAACATTGTGCTGGAAGTCCTAGCTAGAGCAATAAGGCAAGAAAAAGAAATTAAGGACATCCAAATTGGTAATGAAGAAGTTAAGCTGTCCCTATGCGCAGATGATATGATACTATATATAGAAAACCCAAAAGACTCCACAAGAAAACTACTGGAACTAACAGAAAGATTCAGCAGAGTAGCAGGATACAAGATAAATATACAAAAATCAGTTGGATTCCTATACACAAATAAAGAGAACGATGAAATGGAAATCAGGAAAACAATACCATTTATAATAGCCCCTAAAAAAATAAAAATAACATACTTAGGAATAAATCTAACTAGGGAAGTAAAAGATGTATACAAAGAAAACTACAAAACACTCCTGCAAGAAACCTAATGGGATCTACATAAACAGAAAAAGATACCATGCTCACGGATAGGTACACTCAACATTGTGAAAATGACAGTTATACCCAAAGCAATTTACAAAATACAATGCAATCTCGATCCAAATACCAACAACATTCTTTAAAGAGATGGAAAAAACAATCATTAACTTTATACGGAAAGGGAAGAGGCTGTGGATAAGTAAAGCACTATTGAAGAAGAATAAAGTAGAAGAACTCCCACAACCTGACCTCAGAACCTACTATACAGCTACGGTAGTCAAAACAGCCTCGTAGTGGTACAACGACAGATGCATTGACCAATGGAACAGAATTGAGAACCCAGATGTAAATCCATCCACCTACGGTCACCTGATCTTCGACAAGGCCCAAAGACCATCAAATGGGGAATAGACAGCCTTTTTAACAAATGCTGCTGGCAAAATTGGATGTCCATCTGCAAAAAAAATGAAACAAGATCCATACCTCACACCATACACAAAAACTAATTCAAAATGGATCAAAGACCTAAATATAAACCCAAAAACTATAAAGATCATAGAAGAAAAAATAGGATCAATGCTAGAGACCCTAATACATGGCATTAACAGGATATAAACCATAACTAACAACACACAAACTCAAGAAGATAAGCTAGATAACTGCGGTCTTCTAAAAATTAAACATTTAAGCTCATCAAAATACTTCACCAAAAAAAGTAAAAAGAGAACCTACAGACTGGGAAAAAAATTTCGGCTATTACAAATCCAACAAAGATCTAATCTCTAAAATCTACAGGCAAATCCAACACCTCTACAACAAAAAGACAAATAATCCAATTAAAAATGGGCAAAGCAAATGAACAGACACTTCACCAAAGAAGACATTCA
Source organism: Trichechus manatus latirostris (assembly GCF_000243295.1). Classification (NCBI taxonomy): domain Eukaryota; kingdom Metazoa; phylum Chordata; class Mammalia; order Sirenia; family Trichechidae; genus Trichechus; species Trichechus manatus. Next base: position 1,912,011 of record NW_004444164.1, on the reverse strand, counting down.
AGCGGCTAACAGATACATGAGGAAATGCTCGTGATCACTAGCCATTAGAGAAATGCAAATTAAAACCACAATGAGATACCATCTCACCCCAGCATTACTGCCACCAATCAAAAAAACAGAAAATAACAAACGTTGGAGAGGCTGCGGGGAGATCAGAACTTTTATGTACTGCTGGTGTGAATACAAAATGGTACAAGCATTTTGGAAAATGATCTGGTGCTTTCTTAGAAAGCTAGAAATAGAAATACCATATGATCCAGCAATCCCACTCCTAGGAATATATCTGAGAGAAATGAGAGCCGTCACACGAATAGACACATGCACACCCATGTTCACTGCAGCATTGTTCACAATAACATAAAGATGGAAACTACCCAGATGCCCATCAATGGATGAATGGATAAACAAACTATGGTACACATACACAATGGAATACTATGAAACAATAAAAAATAATGATGAATCTGTGAAGCATCTCACAACATGGATGAATCTGGAGGGCATTATGCTGAGCAAAGTAAGTCAATCACAAAAGGATAAATGTTATATGAGACCACTGCTATAAAAACTCATGAATAGGTTTACACACTAGAAGAAACAATCTTTGATGGTTATGAGGGAGTGGAGTGATGGGGTAGAAAAACACTAAATAGACAATAAATAACTGGTAACTTTGGTGAAGGCTAAGACAGTACACAATAACGGGGAAGCCAGCACAACTTGTTCAGGGTAACGTCATGGAAGCTCCATGGACAAATCCAAACTCCCTTAGGGACTAAATTACTGGGCTGAGGGCAGTGGGAACCAGGGTCTCAGGAAACATCTAGCTCAACTGGCATAACATAGTTTATAAAGAAAATGTTCTACATTTTACTTTGGTGAGTAGCGTCTCGGGTCTTAAAAGCCTGTGAGTGGCCATCTAAGATACTCCACTGGTCTCACCCCTTCATGAGCAAGGGAAAATGAAGAAAACTAAAGACACAAGCGAAAAATTAGTCCAAACGATTAACAGACCACAACTACTACGACCTCCACCAGACTGAGTCCAGTAAAACTAGATGGTGCCCAGCTACCACCACTGACTGCTCTGACAGGGATCACAATACAGGGTCTCGGACAGAGCTGGAGAAAAAGAACAAAATTCTAACTCAATAAAGAGACCAGACTTACTGGCCTGACACAGACTGGAGAAACCTCGAGAGTATGGCCCCCGCACATCCTTTTAGCTCAGTAATGAAGTCACTCTGGAGGTTCACCTTTTAGCCAAAGATTAGACAGGCCCATAAGACAAAACTAGACTAAAGGGGCACATCAGCCCAGGGGCAAGGACTAGAAGCAGGAGGGGACAGGAAAGCTGGTAGTCGGGAACCCATGTTCGAGGAGGGAGCGTACTGACATGAAATGGTGTTGTCAACCAATGCCATAAAACAGTATGTGTATGACATTAATGAGAAGCTAGTCTGTTCTGTAAACCATCATCTAAAGTACAATAAAAAAAAAAAATACTGAAGTTTCATTTTGTTGCAGTTTGCCCATTCACTGTGGCTCAGAATAGAATTGTTATAGTTTGGGTTATATTTTCAAATGCTCTATCTCTGTCTTTATCTATAGCTCTAGCTAAATCTGAACAATTCAAATAAAGACTTTTCCATTCATTTCTAATCATTCATTAAAAACAGAATCATTGAAATTTTATGGTGTTTCAAGAAAAGGGTCTATTTAGTAGACATAAATAATTACTGGTAAATATTTCTTATACCACTGAATTAAAAAAATATTAAAAATTAATATCCGATGACTGTGAAAAGAATGTCTTGCCCTTTATCCCAGTAATCTTACTTCTGAGAATCTGTATTAAAAAATAATTAGACATATAAATGTATATGATATATAATTAAGGAAAAGCAAGGTAGAAAATATATACTCACTAAGGTTTCAATTACATTTTAAAGTAGAAAGGGGCACCTTAGTATATTCAAAAGAGTTATGTTGGGATCATTGAATAATGAGTAACCTTTTTTTTTTTGGTCTTCTGCCACTAGGTTACATAAAAAAATACATTTCAGAAATACAGGTTAGAATAAATTTTGCATAACATGCAGTCAAAGAAATTAGTTTATGCAAAAAGGTCCCTGGGTAATGCAAATGGTTTGTGCTTGACTGACCTAAAGGTTGGTGGTTCAAATCCACCCAGAGATGACACAGAAGAAAGCCATGACTATCTTCTTCGATAAAGATTATGGTCAAGAAAACACAATGGAGCTAGGTCTTACTCTGTAACTCAATGGCAATGTTTTTTTTCTTTTTCTTTTTTACAATATGCAAATAGTGAGAATTCTTTAGGAAGTAGCATCTTTTGTTGATTCGATGGTGGTTCTGTTCATGAAGTTTCAAGGATGAAATACACTGTTATTCACCTAACCTTAAGTTCAACCACATCAGATAGAGGACACTATACTTCCCATGTGTCTGCTTTTGCAACATGTTGGATAACTAAAGCAAATTATGTAGCTACTCCTGAAAAGTGTAATAGGCATTTGTCATCTTCCTTGCAGCTTGACTGTTTTTGCTACAACAAGTATACCTATTGTGAAACAGTTCAGAAGAGGAAAAATATATAGTCCCTCATCCATGGGAAATCATCTAATGATACAGTTTTCTTAAATAGCCTATAACAAGATAGGCTATGCAGTCCAGGATCTCAGAGTCCAAAAATGATAGATAAATATGAAGATCGTGCTTATTATTTATAATTGAAAAAGTCAGATTCCCTTAGAAGTGAAAACCAATAAATAAACATCTTTTCAATTGATTTGAAATGGTTGCTATTATTTTATTGTAGTTATTGATATGCAGCAAAACAGAACTCTGTTAACCTATTTTATAGTGCTGTCCTCACTGCTTTGTAATTTATAATTCTGCTTGATGTAGTAGGGAAAATTCATGTTCAAGGAGCCACAAGGACTCTGCTTTAAATCCTGGCTCTGTCATTATTATGTAGTCTAGAGAAATCACTTAATCCTTCTGAAGTTCAGTTTTATTATAGATGAAATAGGAATAATGAAATAGGAATAATAATACTTCTCAATTTTATTATAAGGATTAAAGGCAATAAGGCACTCATCAGAATATCTGCCAAAGAGCAGGGGCTCAGTAAATAATGACTATCGTTATTAAAATAGTTTGTTTATGCCTGTCTTCCTCACTTAAATATCAGCTACTTGAGGACAAAGACAACTGCACTGTATCTTTTAACCCCATACTCCGATCCAAGTCCCTGGCTCAGACTGCCTTTCAAATTCTTAAGGTGAATCAATTGTGAAGTAGATTCTGACCCAAGGCAACCCCATATGTTACAGAGTAGGACTACTCCATTGGTTTATGGCTATAATTTTTACAGATGAAGATCACCAGGCCTTTCTTCCATGTTGCTGCTGGGTAAACTGGAACTGTCAAGCTTTAGGTTAGTGGCTGATCACATCCCCTTGCAACACCCATTCAGAAACATGCTTTGAATTTTCATTCTAAGTCTTTGCTTATCATATTGTTAGGTACTGTGGACTACAGAAATAGTTGTATTTGGCAAATTACCTCTGAGCACTGAAATTTTAATTAGAATGACAACAGAAATAATAAAAGAATGAAAGTAGTTTGTAAATTGTGTGATATCCTCTATAGGATAAACGGAAAATATCCAAAAATCCAACTATTTAAATTATGTATGAATTAATTTCAGCCAAATGCCTAACTTGGCCATAATATGGTTGCACACTCCTTTTAAATCTTATAAACATTTTAAAAGTAAAGTACCTCACTACTCACATTTAAATTATACGTCAACCACTTACTTATATACATGCCAACTACAACATGACAACACTTTGTGATAAAGACTTAAACAAATATGTAGGATTGCCACAGCAAATGCCACAGAATATTAAAGATGGTGTCTTTTTGGCAGCTCTTCCTCAACGTACTAGAGTGTTTTAGTATCTTGAGGCTAATCCCCGTTGTGTATCATAGGATATTGTCATATTCACACTATCTGTCTCACAGAGCTGACTAGGACAGTAATTACTGCTGAGATAAGCCTTTTTCTGGAATATATGCAAGTAATTCTGTTGAAAAAAAGAAGGAAAGAAGTCTGACACTTTAATAATGTTTAAGTATACCTAATCTATTTCTTTTCTGTTCCTAATGTTTCCTAAATATGAGAAAGAAAGAAGATTTGAAAGTACTTACAGCTGTCTGTTCTTATGTAAATCATCCATGGGCCTGTAATATTCCATCTTAAAATGACTGGCATGAAATTATACCATAAATTATAATAGGATGTAGAGCAAGTGGGGAATTACTTTTAAGATGGATTCAGGATATGGTTTTCATGCACAAAAAATGTTTCTCTTATCAGGTTGGAATTATTCTGTTATCAAAGCTCAAGGGCATACAATTTTATTCAATTTGAATTTTGAATACATTTTTAAACCAAATCAAAATTACTCTTCTCTCCTGATTCTTGATAAAGTACTATTTAGCCAAATGTGTTTCTTAGTCCAAGCATGTATTTTTATCTCCCCTTTTTTTTTTTATGCATAGTAACCTGATTACATAAAATGTTACACTTTCAGTTCTTCAACTGCCTTCAATTTATTAAAAAATCATCAGTTCTACAAGCGCCTTTATGCAGCACCATGCTTTGGTATTCAAATGTTAAAAAATGAGCTGAGCACTTGGTTTACATTTAAATAAAGTAAATGGCATTTTAAAAAGTTGGGTGAAATGGTTGTTTATATGTTTACTTACACTCAAGAAAGAATATAATTTTAAATGGTTGCTTTGAATGAGAACAAAGAAGGTTTAATAAGGAAAAAGGGAAATATATAAAAAAAAAAAAACCTTACATATAGTAAACTTCTTTTATGTGACCTAGCTTTCCTGAGTTAGTTTCCACATTGCAGAGGGAAAAATGTGTTTAACTCAATGGAGTACCTGCTGTATTGGGTATGTGGAGCAGACATTTTTAACAGCCCCTTTTTCTAAAAGAAAAATATTATTTTAAATAATAAATATAAAATGAATGTTATTAATGGCCAGAAAAGAAATGCAGCTAATTAAAACTTCATTTTACTAAATTCTGTAAATATAATCATGTCAAAAAGTAATAAACAAAAAAAAAAACAAACCCATTGCCGCTGATTCCAACTTACAGTGACTCTATAGGACAGGGTAGAATTGCCCCATGGGGTTCCCAAGGAGCTGCTGGTGAATTTGACTTGCCAAACTTTTGGTTAACAGCCAAGCTCTTAACCACTGTGCCACCAGGGCTCTTCAAAAAGTATTAAGTAAATTCTAATAGACATTATATTTGTTTAATAAAACAAGAGTTTGTAAAAGATATAAATAAGGCAACTATTAAATTGTACCACCGATGTAAAAAAATTTAGTTTATTATTTATAAAACATACAGTTAACACCTTAATGTAAAAAATAAACTTTAATTTTCAAGATATTATTAAAATTTGGTAAAATATTTAATGTATGAATGAAAATTTTCAATTGTCCCCTCCAAAATATATACCTCGTAATTCACACTCTTTTGTTTTAAATCTTAAATACAAACAAGCATTTCAAATGGTTACATAAAATGACAGAATTTGAGTAATTCAAGTTCCATTCTTTCATCTTTATAATGACTTATGCTATGTTATTTTTAACCTATAGTTGAAATACACTAATATGTAGTACCACAGGATTTAGAAACACAAGCTGAGAGCCCAAAGATAGTTGGAAGGTTCTGAACTGTTACAAACTTTCTCAAAAGTAAAGGTTATAAATATATATACACATATACATACATACATATATATGGTGGTGCAAACTCATTACAATTATCTACCAACCTAAAGGTTGGCGGTTTGAAGCCACCCAGCAGTGTTGCAGAAGAAATGCTTAGCAATCTGCTTCTGTAAGTTTACAGCCAAGAAAACCCTACGGAGCAGTTCTACTCTGTTACACATGGGGTCACCATGAGTCAGAATAGACTTGATGGCAACTTTAAAATATATATATCTGTGCATAGTCACTGGTGAGAATCAAATTATGGACTTAGAATATTAGCAGAAGAAATATATCAACTGAAGAGTAAGCAGTTCAATACTAAGAAAAAATGTAAGGGATTTGAAGGACAAATTTAGGACACAAAATATGTAAATAATATGAGTTTCAGAAGGAAAAAACAAATCCATTATTTGACAAAAGACTTTAATGAATTGAATAGGATTACTGAAATGTCACATACCCAGATAAATCATGCAAAAATGGCATTTGCAGTGCCAGAAACTAAGACAGTGGAATATTATTGACTAAGAAAAAAGGACCAAGACCTAAAATTTATAGGCTTATAGATGGTTTCCTTCATCTTTCTGGGTAAACAGATATTCAAATATTCAGAGACTACATCATCAATACTTCATCAGAAGGAAAGCCTCCGGCAAGAGATCTAACCAAATCATCAGTGAATCAGAAGAGACCTTAAAATGTGGAAAGATGAACTATAGAGGAAACCATGGTGAATAATGAATCTCATAGTTTACGTAGTTTAAATCGGCAATAATAGTGTGACTAGGGATTTGCAATATAAGTCACAATTAAGTATTCTTGAAAGAGAAGAAATATATTTCAAAGGAAAATCAACAAAAAGAACTAAAATCGATAAAAGTCCTAAACAAGCTCAGCAAAACCCATCTAAGTTTCTAGGGCTGGGAAGAGAATAGAACGCAAAAACATAATAAAAGTCTAAATTGGTGCGAGAGCAATCTTAAACTTAAGATAATTTGTAATGACTGACTTCTACTTTTGGCCAATGCTTTGTGAACACACATCATAAGACCAAGACAAGCTGTTAATTTATTGTCAACATCAAACAATACTATATATGTGCCCTCGTCACCTATGTAAGGCTAGCCAGTGCCCTTCAGCATACCTTGCAGCAGTTCAGAGGAGATTTTCTTCTATCATAAGGCACTTGGGAGTACTCTAGTTTTACACACATAACGCACATGTTATACTTTTTTTTCAACACCCTCCCTCTGCATGCTATATCAATGTTTTTTTACATGTTGCTGACTTCAATTTCTCTCTTTTTTTTTTTTTTTGTCCAATGAACTTAATGTTACCGGGATAAACTTATCTCATGGAAACTTCATTTAAGGTAGGTGTTTTCCTAAACCAAATGAAACCAATGGTGAACTGAATGAGTGGTGATGTTAACGGAACGCCACTTTGGAACCAAAGACTATGAATGCACGAAGTGCTAGAAGTTAGTAAGTAAGAAATGATCCTAGGCCTAAAAGAACAAGAACAATATGTTGTTTATGTTTTATTGTTTTAATAAATCTTAAACTGAAATACAATTTTTGATAATCAATGTCTTTGGAATCAAAAAATAAAAGTCACCAGAAGAAATTGTGTTTTCATCTTAAAATGGGCCATTTAAGTTTATTCATTCCTTATCAACATTAGTAGTTCTCATTCTCATGGGAGGCCATTCCTTTTCATGAATTTAGAAATCCAGGTGAAACCCACCTTGAAATCTGGGATTCCTCTTTCATTTGCCAGAAACTTCACTTTGATCTGAATTGCAAAAGTAGAGACAGCTTGAGTTTGTTCCCTTTGAGAAATAAGCCACTCTGTCAAGTCATTCTCCAACTCAGGCCATTTTGCTTTGGACCTGCTACGTGCTGGTTTTCAGGATTCACTTTCTCCAGCTCTTTTTTCTTCTTTCTCCCTTCACGAATGGATGGCTCTCCAACCTGGAACTCTCTAGCTGCCACTCTGTTGCTTGTTTCTTCCACACTCACAAAAACTTTCTGTTTGAAGTCGGTAGTGTAGGACTTTTGTTTAATTCCTGCCATAATCCTAAAGGGTTTGTCATAGGCTGGGTTCTCTAGAGAAGCAAAACCAGTAAAGTGTATAAATATATACAGAGAGAGTGATTATATCAAGGAAACAGCTCACGTGATTGTAGAGGCTAGAACGTCCCAAGTCCGTGGATCAGGGTAGAGGCCTCTCCCAAGTCACACAGCTGCAGAAGCTGGCAAGCCCAAGAACGGAAGGTCAGAGAGCAGAGCTCCCACTCACAGGCTGTGCAGATTGACGAATCCCAGGTTCAGCAGATAAGCTGACAGCTCAAGTCCCAAGAATGGGAGATGAGACGACAGGAAGCAGCCGCAGGATCCAGAGAGAGCAAAAAGCCAGAACGTCTGCTTATATACAGATGCGGGCCACACCCCCAAGGAGACTCCCTTTCATCTGATTGACTACTCACAGTATATTCAATCATGGGAGTGATTACGTTAAAACACGAAGAATCACGGCCCAGCCAAGTTGACACACAATCTTAACCAACACAGGGTTCTAAGATTTAAATTTATAAACTGAAAAAATGTGCACAATATAGTCAATAACTGGCTGGTTCTAGTAAAGAGATAGCAAAATTCAAATGTAAGGTGTACAAGAAGTAAGGGTCTTTTTATATACTCAAAAGCACATGACTAAGGTGACTTATGATCATTGATCAAAGACATTGGAGCTAATAAGACATAATTAGACTACGAAATAAACAGACTAACATAGCTTAATGGTTTCACTTTTAAGATGTTCTGATAAGGTTTTCACATTCAACTGTTGAGCCAAGGTCGATTGTTTATCAGTTTTGCTTTATTTACTCCTCTAATTAAAACCCAGAGTTGAAAGACAACTGTAATAATTGTCAGTACAGATTGGATCGAGATTCCTATTGATAGCTACTGGATGCCATTTATGCCAGTGCAGGCTTCATTTCGTTTAGGCTTTCAACTGATAGCACGTGATTTATGGACAGGCTTTAGCGGGTTCAAGGTTCTGACTGATGACTCAAATGTGATAGGGATATCGTTATCAACTTAAATTAATAGAAACAAATGCAGAGTGTCAATTGTTTATTTACCGATTACTAGGGTACTTCCAAACTCAATTCATGACTTCTTGACCATGGCTTATACGTTTATTATACAAAAATGATCAACAGTAACATTTTTGGACTATTGAATGAAGGTGAATGAGGCTGAAATTCACTTCTGGAAATGTCATGAGATGTGCAGTACATGCATGGGCAGGCTATGCTAATTTTTTAATGTAATTCCATCATTTCTATGTGTTATATGTGTGTGCATGTTATTTATGTGGGTGTGCTATTTTTGAAAAAATACGGTCCATGGTCCATGGCATGAACCAGTTCTCTCCTGTTTATCATGCCACAATCTTCTGCTCCCAGAGTACATTTCTTTCTTCTTCAATTAGTTGCCCCACCACATATACAATCCCAGGGCACTCTGATATTTTAATATTTGATATCCCTTTGCACATCATAAAATATGCACGTATGGTTATTTTTATTTGTTGAAAGCCAGTAAAGGTAAGGGATGTATGCATTTTCAAGAATAATAACTTCAGATTTCTTGAAACTGTTCCTAAGAGTACAAACTACTTATTTTCTTCTTTTCAAAAAGAACAGAAAGGAAGAAATTGAAAGTGTAACTATAAAATACCCATAAAAAAACCCATTGCTGTCCAGTTGATTCCAACTCACAGTGACCCTACAGGACAGAGTAGAACTGCCCCATAGAGTTTTCAAGGAGCGCCTGGGGTGGATTCAAACTACTGACCTTTTGGTTAGCAGCCGTAGCTCTTAACCACTACGCTACCAGGGTTTCCTTATAAAATATAGTCATGATAAAAATATAGTTAATAATGTGGATATTAACATATCATTTTAAGATATAATTTTTATTTGGAATTTCTTAATATATTTATGCTTTGTGAAATCTACTAACCCTGCAAGAAAGAAGAATTGAACCCAGGTAATAATTCTGAAATCATAAAGTAGAAAAAGAATAATAATTTTTGAAATGTGCATTTAGTTTTTAAAATGTAATATAGAACTATAATGGAATTTAACAATTATTCACAAACACTCATGCTAATATTAGACAGGCATAAGTATAAATACTATGTGAATAGTTATTTAAGTAACGGAGAGTCAAAAGAGAAGCCTCTCTCTTCTGGAGGACTTCTCCCCCCACCCCCACCCCCATGGACCCCCAGGTACAACAAGCAAATGTTTATCCTAAATATATAATTTTCCTGGGGATTATAATGTATTATAATACCCATAAGGCAATGGTTTTTAACAGGAGGCAATTTTGCCCCCAGAGAACGTTTGGCAGTATCTGGAGACATTTATGGCTGTCACACTGGAGGATACTACTGGCATCTAGTGGGTGGATGACATGGATCCTACTAAACATTCCATATGCAAAGCAGAGCCCTTTACCACAAATCTGGCCCCAAATGTCCATAGTGCTGTTGCTGAGAAACCCTCACCTAAAGATAAAGAGACAACTGAAAAACTTGCATTTCACAGTGTTTCTTTTGTCCCAATCCCACCCTGCCCCGACTAACTTTTTATAATTCCTGAAACTATGCAAGTGAGTTAAAAATAAGACAAATACATAGTTATAAAATAATAAAATATTCTTAATTATTAAGTTGGATAGGAAATCTTGGTTGGTGCAATTACACTGGAATTTGTTCTATGATGCATATATAGATAAAATTGCTTGAGGAATAGCAGTGGTGAAGAAATGAACAATAAATAATAAATTATAAATAATAGCAAAACTAAGCTACTTCTAAATAATTACAGATTATGAATCTGTGTTATAACAGGGTACAGCAAAACTTCTTCCTCAATGTTTTGAAAATTTTAAATTTACGTAGGTAAAGTATAAAGGTAAAATTTAGCCTACGCTTTCTCAAAATGTCACATTATTTATTATTGGAACGAGAAGTACTAGGACCTAGTACAATTTTCAATGGTGCTCAGTGGTTTGTATTATTTTTATGTGGTTGCCACCCCTCCCCTATGCTCCAAATCCAGTGTTAATGCTTGCGTTTTTCCTTTTAATCATGTTTAACTTCTATATCATCACTTAAATTTTTACATAATCACTTACACACTTTCTTCCTTTGCTACATTCATCTTTAAGCCATAAAAAACACTATATTTTCCAAAGCTAGCATTTTCCTTTGTTGAAGTAGTCAAGATGATTATGTAAACTACATAGCACAAAAATTAAAATGATTGTTTTAATTTTTATTGTTACCTGCACAATTTTAGAGGCTAAAAAGCCAATTTGGGTAATTCAAACTAAAAAAAATATATACTTTTGCCTAATTTTAGTAAATCAGCCAACACAGGACTTTTTGGGGTATGGTCAAATAATCATTTTCTTTCTCATTTCTTTCAAGAAATGAATGTCTGGTCCCTTGCATATGCTGTGTTTTAAATCTGACCATAACTAATGTTAATCGGAAAAATGAATACTTCTTTCTGAGTTAATTATCCAAATGAGGCATTCTCTGACAGTGAATGAACAGATTCTCTGCTGTGTTAAAACATAATTCTGTGCATCCCTTAATAAATATCTACGTATGATTTTTATTCAACTGAAAGGTATTTTTGTATGCCAGCTAAACAAAACTTGATCACATAATATAACTTATAGGGTTATATTGAACGTAAAAATATTTTCATTATATAATTCATAAACTTTATATTATAAATATATTACTTATATATTTATAAAAGATTATTTCTAGTTACAAATTTCTTCTGTCTGTAATAGTATTTTATTTCCAGTTATATAAGACACGTTTCTTCTGTCTGTAATACTATTGTTATTTTATAAACTGGCTTACAGGTTTTCTTATAGGACCAGTAATCAGCATAAACTCAATAAAAGAATACAGTCCAAATGAAGGTCAAGTTTCAGTAAAAATGTTTTCTGTTATCAAGAGTCAATAAAATATGCTCTAAAGTTGTCCGATATCTCACTTATATGTTAGGAGTTCTCAGAATATTGATGGTCTGTAAAGTCTGTTTTATAATTTAGTCTTACTGAATAATTAGATAATGCATCATTATTTAATATAGTCAAACCTGAAATGATCATAAAGAATATTAATTACTAGGATTTGTCTTTTGATCTTGATAAGGAGTCAGGGTCTCTTTTACTATATAGTATATCTTCATTATCTGGTATGGTAAAAAATCTTAATGATATTTTTAAAAATCTCACTTCTATTTCATTCTTGTTTTAGGCTTTTTTTAAATTTACAGAACAAGTGAATGTATTTTATTGCAAAATATTGTTCGTATACATATACATACTTAAATTGAAAACACACCTTAAATTGAAAAATATTGCCCACTGATATTCTTGTTACCTACCAAAAATATATTTTCATGTTATGAATGTATGGTCTATTCATTACATTATTTTATGATGTCACATTTTTAAAAAGGCCTCTGAAAATATGAAATGTACACTTATATCTTTGTATAGTTTATAACATAATAGATTATATAATATCATATGTTAACAAAAAGCCTCTTTAGGTTAATACATTTTTGGTAGCTTTATGAAAGTATAAAGTAAAATCCATTTTTGTTTGCAAGATTATTGAGTACTTTGCTTCGTAATACATGATTGTATCTCTAGGTATAGCCGCATGGAGTTAAATCACACACTTCACAACACATAATGTGGCCTTTGCCTTCAAGACTTTTGATAGTTCCAATTAAAATGTCTAACCCTGGTTCAATGATCTGTTTCTGGAAGCATATACATTTCAGCATATATTATTAAAAAAATTCTATTTTTTGGCTTATCAAATATCTATAGTTTTCATTATAGTGTAATTATAAACTTAACTCCAAGACTGAATCACTAACAGGGTGCCAATAAATAGGTTGTTGTAGGGGTTATAGCTAATAACCTTGTAAGGTAAGTAACTCTGTAAGCCAAATACTGTCGTCACTTACCAGCTCTTCCTGAAGTTGGGAAATGAGTTCATCTCTCTCTTTCAGCTGCAGCTTGAGCAGGGAGCATTCATCTTTCATTATATCCTATAAAACATCAAAGAGACCGCATAATAGGCTTAGCCCTTTCACATTGCTCTTGATAAGGAAACTCAACTTCAGTCAATGGGAGATAACTACATTTGACGAATGAAACTCAAATTTCCTCTATGATGATATTTTTCAAAATATATTCTACGTTATGAAATAAACATGTATCCAACGTGTTATTATGCTATACATGATGCTATATATACATATATATTTTTCTTATACCTGTTTTTGTTTTGTTTTGTTTTTTCTTAATCCATTTGTCCATTTTGTTGCCTAAAACAGAAACCAGGGAGTCATCCTAGATTCCCGTGCATATAACATTGTTGTTGTGTGCAGTTGAGTCGATTCTGACTCCTAGCGATCCTGTAGGACAGAGTAGAACTACTCCATAGGGCTTCCAAGGAGCAGCTGGTGGATTCGAAGTGCCAACCCTTTGGTTAACAGCCTGAGCTTTTAACCACTTCGCCACCAGGGCGCCTCATACAACATTCCAAAATAAACCAAACCCATTGCCATCAAGTCGATTCCAACTCATAGGGACTGTATAGGACAGAGTAGAACTATCCCATAGAGTTTCCAAGGAGTGCCTGGTGGATTTAAACTGTCAACCTTTTGGTTAGCAGCCATAGCACTTAACCACTACGCCACCAGGGTTTAAAAATACCTATATTCTGGAAACAAATACTTTACCAACTATTTGTTCTCCTGCTATAGTTAAATATTCATTCCTAAACCAATGGTCATGATACAGTCTTCATCTTTCTTGACCGTCCTATCTTTGGGCTTTCAATTTTTTCACTCTGCATATGCACTTAGCCACAGGTTCTATGCACACAATACATTACATTATAGTCTTTACTACCCTCAGATGGAAATAATTAACCCAGAGTTACCTACCTGCCTAGCTCCAGCCCATAAATATATTCAGCATGCTCCACAGACACTCCTAATCAACCTGCAGCTCAACATCCCTTTCCCCCATCCTAAAACTTCATTTTTGCTTATTTGCTCCATTATCTTCCTATTTCCTAAAATAATAACCAGGAAGCTATCCTCTCCTCTCAGCTCTTAATAACTCTGAAACAAATCTGACACTAAATTCTATAATCTCTACTTCCTTAATATTTCTTGGACTTGTTCTCTTTATTGCTTATTGGTTTACTCTAGGCCCTCATTGCTTCTTACCTGGATTATTGCAGTAGTGGTCTAAACTCTATCTTTATTCCTTTCCCTATCTGCCAGAGAGACTTTTCTAAATCAGAATTATGCCATTTCCCAATTCAATAGAGAACCATCTCCTCTTTCAGAAAAAAAAAATAAGTCAAAACTCTTCAAAGTTTTTCATTTCCATCTTCCTGACAACCTTTGGTCATTCATGCAAAGCTAGAATGCATGATGTTGTTTCATGTCTCCACAGATTTATGCACGCCTATCTCTGGATTATAACTAGTTGTGTCCCGTCAACTCTGACTCATAGAGACCTCATATACGCCAGAGTAGAACAGTGCTCCAGAGGGGTTTCAATGGCTGAGTTTTTGGAAGCAGATCTCCAGGCGATTGTTCTGAGGTGGACTCTAGGTGAACTCGAACTTCCAGCCTTTTTGTTAGCAGCTAAGTGCGTTAACCATTTGCACCATCAGGCGACTCTTGTCTGGATTACACTGACTTCTAATCATCGTATCACCCCACCCCACCCCAGCCCACGCTGAAATGTCTTATGCTCTAATGCCTCGCGAGTATTACTCCTTATACTAGGACGCTTTTCCTTGCGGGCTGTTATGTATTCCTTTTGGGGGTGGGGTTAGGGGTGGTATGGAGTGCTCCATAGCATCTAAACCAAACTTCATTTCATGTAAGTGTTTGCTTGTTTCCCAGCCCCACTAGACTGGGTTTTATTTGTTTTTCCCCACTTGAGAGTACAGACTCTATTTCTTTAGCATATCACCAGCATCAAACATAGTGATTGATACATTTAAAATGCTCAAATCCATGTTTCCTTTTCACAAAATTACCAAATAAACAGTAAAAACATTAGTAGAATTCTCACTCTCTCTGAATGTAACTATTACCCTTACCCGAGCTGACAAAGAAGAAAACAGCTAGTGAATTAGGGAAAACAGGATACTTATTTATTCTAATTTTCATGGTGCTAATTTTCACTGTCTCTATACTGAGCAATATAGAATGTATGGGTCAAAATTATTAATTTCTTCTTTCATTTGGTGATGATCAGCTGGACTAGGAGATATTTCTACCATACATTCAAAAACTAACGTAATTATCTCTGTCCCCTTTCTTTTGTAATAGTCCCATTTCTTCCCTAAATCATAAGTTTTCATGGATAGAGCTTACACCCATAGTTTTTAATATTTATGCTCATAGATTCTAAATATTACATGTTATACTGGTAATGGCAAAAAGTCTTAACTTCATAATGAAAAGAAAAAATCAGCAAACTTAGGAAGCAGGCAGAAGAATAATCATGTTCCTTAGAATCATAGAGATCTAGGGTCAAATCCTGGTACTGTAAGTTACTAGTCATGTGGCTCTGTGCAAGTTACTTAACCTCTTTGAACCCCATGGGAATTTCTGTAAAGTGTTGATGACACCAGACTATTTGATATATGATGACAAAACTCCACTGCATTAGTATTTCTAGTTCCAGTGTCTTGCATAATACCTCATTCAAGAAGAGTTAATTCCTTTCATTATAAAAGAGTCACAGACTGGGTTATCCAGGAAATAGATACTGAGATGGAGTTAAAACTGCAAAAAGTTTTTGGGGGAGTAAAACCCCTGTGAGAGCAAAGGGGGAGGAACCAGGATTGGGCAGGGAGACAGACCATTTTTCATATCTGACAAATTCTCTGCCAGGCAAACAGAGAGCTCTGGGGCCGAGATTACATGTTTGAGAAATCCTGTGTTGGGGAAAAGTGGATAGGCTTTTGTGCCACCACCTTGCTTAATCACTGGCTGGGAGGCTGCCTCAAGGACACCTCAGCTGCCACTGCCTTAGTCATTATCTCAGGCTACCCAGAGATGAGCTCGACTTCACTGGAAAGCTGAGGCAGACCTTGAAGGTACTAGTAGCTGGAGGCAGTCAGCTAACCACAATCCTTGCAGCTGGGTGAGTCATTTCTTGAAAGAGAATCTGACAAACAGTCCACGTCTACTACAATTGTTTTTTGCTGATTAATCATTTCTCACTTTAACATGCAAGATACGCCTATTTTGTGGCTACTAGGAATTGAAAGTCCTCTTCAGTTTCAGCAAGCAAGGTTGTGTCATCTACTTAACACAGGTTGTTAATGCATCTTTCTCCAGTCTTGATGCCTGTTCTTCATATAGTCCAGCTTCTCAAATTATTTGCTCAGTATACAGATTGAATAGTATGGCCAACCCTGCTGCATACCTTTACTGACTCTAAACCATGCAGTATTCCCTTGTTCTGTTTGAACGACTGCCTCTTGATCTGTGTACAGGTTCCTCAAGAGCACAAGTAACATTCTTCGCAGTGTTATTCATAATTTATTATGATCCACACAGTTGAATGCCTTTGCACAGTCAATAAAACTCAGGTAAACATCTTTCTGGTATTCTCTGCTTTCAGCCAGGATCCATCTGACATCAGCAATGATATTCCTGGTTCCACGTCTTCTTCTGAATCTGACTTGAACTTCTGGCAGTTCCCTGTCGATATACTGCTGCAGCTGCTTTTGAATGACTTTCAGCAAAATTATACTTGTATCTGATATTAATGATATTGTTTGATAATTTCCACATTCGGTTGGATCACCTTTCTTGGGAATAGTCATAAATATGGATCTCTTCCAGTCGGTTGGTCAGGTAGCTGTCTTTCAAATTTCTTGACAACCTGTCTTATGCAGATGACACAACCTTGCTTGCTGAAAGTGAAGAGGACTTGAAACACTTAACAATGAATATCAAAGACCACAGCCTTCAGTATGGATTACACCTCAACATGAAGAAAACAAAAATCCTCACAACTGTACCAATAAACAACATCATGATAAATGGAGAAAATTTTGAAGTTGTCAAGGATTTCATTTTACCTGGATCCACAATTGATACCCCCGGAAGCAGCAGTCAAGAAATCAAAAGATGCATTGTACTGGGTAAATCTGCTGCAAAAGACTTCTTTAAACTGTTGAAAACCAAAGATGTCACCTTGAAGACTAGGGAGCACCTGACCCAGCCATTGCGTTTTCAGTCACTTCATATGCATGTGAAAGTTGGATAATTAATAAGGAAGACTGAAGAAGAATAGACGCCTTTGAATTGGGGTGTTGGCGAAGAATATTGAATATACCATGGAGTGCTAAAAGAACAAACAAATCTATCTTAGAAGTACAACCAGAATGCTCCTTAGAAGCAAAGACAGCGAGACTATGTCTCACATACTTTGGACATATTGTAAGAGTGGACCAATTCCAGGAGAAGAACATCATGCTTGGTAGAGAGTCAGCGATAAAGACCCTCAACGGGATGGACTGACACAGTGGCTGCAACAACGGGCTGAAGCATGGCAACGATTGTGAGGATGGCGCAGGACCGGGCAGTGTTTCATTCTGTTGTACATAGGGTCACTATGAGTTGGAACTGACTTGACGGCACCTAACAACAGCAACAACAGGAATTGCAAAAGGAGCCCTGGTGGCACAGAGGTTAAGAGCTCGGCTGCTAACCGAAAGTTTGCCCATTCAAACACACCAGCTGCTCCAAGGGAGAAAGATGTGACAGTCAGCTTCTGTAAAGATTACAGCCTTGGAAACCTTATGGGGCAGTTCTTTCTACTTTGTCCTACAGGGTCACTATAAGTTGGAATCGACTGGATGGCAGTGGGTTTGGATGGTTTTAGGAACTCTAAAGAAATTTTGTTCCAAAAATACACTCACCTTTCATAATTCTCAGATTGCATTCTCAGTTAAATTTTTCAAGAAATTCATAATGTCACAGGTTTAAATCTGGTAGATGTTAAAACAGACTTTGCATTTATTTATGAAATAATATGTATTAAAAATTATCATATTTATCATCAGAAGCCTATTTATGAAAGCCTTCTCTATGAATGACTTTGCAAATAAATTTTATTTACCCATAGTTTTGTTGTTAGTTGTGATATACACGTGGCAACATTCTCGTAAGTACCTAACATATTAAATAAAATCCCTTGAGCAACACTTACTCTCACATGAACAATGATGCAACATTCCCTCAATATTCTCATTATATTTGCAAAATTATAGAACGTTTTTCGCAAGATTATTTACTGAGTTAAAAAGCATATTAATGTATGGAATTTTAATATTCTTGTTTTCTAAATAATAAGGTTTTTCTATTAACTTGTCGGTTAATGTAACCAATTGAAACTTACGCTTATTTAAATGAACATTAATCACAGAATGGAAAATACATGTGTCTTAGTCATCTAGTGCTGCTATAACAGAAATACCACAAGTGGATGGTTTTAACGAAGAGAAGTTTATTTCCTCACAGTCAAAGTAGGCTAGAAGTCCAAATTCAGGGTGTCAGCTCCAGGGGAAGGCTTTTTCTGTCTGTCGGCCTTCTTCTCTTCAGTGTTGCCCCAGACTAGGAGCTTCTCTGCACAGGGATCCCAGTCCAAAAGACGGGCTCTGCTCCCGGCACTGCTTTCTTGATGGTATGAGGTCCCCCTGTCTCACTGCTCACTTCTGTCTTTTATATCTAAAGAGATTGCCTCAGGACACAATCCAGTCTTGTAAATTGAGTCCTGCCTCACTAACACAACTGCTGCCCATCCTCCCTCATTAACATCATAGAGGCAGGATTTACCACACATGGGAAAATCACACAATACCGGAAATCATAGCCCAGCCAAATTGATACATACATTTTTTGGGGGACATAATTCAATCCATGACATACCACCCTTTGACCCCCCAAAAACCACATCCTTGCAACATGGAAAACATATTCACCCCATCATATCATAGCAAAAGTCTGAACGCCAAGTCCAAAATCCAAAAATTCCTCTTCATCTGTGAAATCTAGAATACAAGTTATCTGCTTCCAAAGGTACAATGGCAGAACAGACACAAGCTAGACATTTCCATTACGAATATGGGGAAACTGGAGGGAAGAAAGGGATAACAGGCACCAAGCAAGTCAGCAGAACAGAAGAAAATAATCTTCTGTTCTCTGAGACAATTTACACAACAGCCCTGCCCTCCAGACTCTAGGTATTGGCCACAGTCTCTGGATTCTGAGTGGAGGCCCATCGGCCCTGGGCTTCAGCTCTGCCTTCCAGGCCCCCTGGGACAGCAACTCTGCTCCCTTGGCTTAAGGTGCACCATTCTCCTACTCCATTGGAGTGACAATTCCACCCTTAGAAACACCAGAGGCCGTGGCTCCACCCTTTGAAACCCCCTAGGTCATGGCCATACGTT
The DNA here is from genome assembly GCF_000243295.1 of Trichechus manatus latirostris. Classification (NCBI taxonomy): domain Eukaryota; kingdom Metazoa; phylum Chordata; class Mammalia; order Sirenia; family Trichechidae; genus Trichechus; species Trichechus manatus. Next base: position 1,892,550 of record NW_004444164.1, on the reverse strand, counting down.
TTGATACCGAGGCAGCTCAGCTTCTTGTGTCCCTTGTCTCTTCAGCTTGTTTTCTGGTTTCTTGGCCTCTCGGCTCCTTGGGCCTCACACCCACATCATGGCCCAGCCAAACTGATACACACATTTTTTGGGGGACATAATTCAATCCATGACAACATGATTCAACAATTATGACATCTTCTGTTCCTTATTCCAGTATAATTAATTTTAAGGGTAAAATTCAATTATATTATTTCCTAATTCAATAATTATTCACAAATATGGGATTATAGTGGTATAGATTAAAGATGGCTTCAAATCTTTTGCTACTATTCCTGTTGAGAAGTAGAATCTAATGTTCCTCTCCTTGGATGTGGCTAGGTCTTATTAACTTGCTTGATAAATAGAATAAGATGAAATTAACTCAGCATGACTTTCGGGGCTACATCAGTAAAGGCCACAATGGTCTCAGAATGGTCTCTCTCAGAGAAAGAACCCAGCAGCTATGTTAGGAAGTTAAAACCACAGAGTGCTCCCGTCAACAGTCCCATATGAGCTCCTAAAGGACAACCGGCATCAACTGCCAGCATGAGAGTGAGCCATCTTGGACAACCAGTCTGGTCAAGCCTTCAGGTGACTGAAGCTTCAGGCAACATCTCAGTGTAACTGCTTAAGAAATCCCAGGCTAGAACTGCCCAGATGAGTCCTTCACAAATTTCTGAATTACAAAATTGTAAGCAAAATAAAGTTGTTTTAAACCACTAAGTTTTGTGACGATTTATTACACAGATAACCAGAAACTATGGACAAATTCCAAATTATTATAATTATAATTAACGTAAATTATAGCCTATTATATGAAGCATTGGTGGTTCATTGGTAGAATTCTCACCTTTCATGTGGGAGACCTGGGTTCAGTTCCCAGCCAATGCACTGCATACCCAGCCATCACCTCTGTCAGTGGAGGCTTGTGTGTTGCTATGATGCTGAACATGTATCAAGAAAGGTTCCAGACTAAGACAGACTAGAAAGAAAGGCCTGGTGATCTACTCTGAAGAAAATCAGCCAATGAAAACCTTATGAATCACAATGATCTGATCCCTAGCTGATGGTGGGGATGACACAGGACAGGGCATCATTTTGTTCCATTGTGCATGGGATTACCATGAGTCAGGAGTCAACTCAACGGCAGCTAACAATAACAACTACATAGTTATGTATCTACCACTCATCTGTCAGTTTATCTTACTGTGGTGGCTAGTTTGTTGCTGTGATGCTGAAAGCTATGTTACCGGTATTTCAAATATCAGCAGGGTCACCCACAAAGCTTCCAGACTAAGGCAGAGTAGGAAGAAAGGCCTGGAAATCTACTTTTGAAAATTAGCCAATGAAAATCCTACGGATTACAACAGAATAGGGTCCAATATAGTGCTGAAAGATGAATTCCCTAGGTTGGAAGGCACTCAACATTGGACTCAAACATACTAATGATAATGAAGACGGTACAGGACAGGGCAACACTTCATTCTTATGTACATGGGGTCACCTTGAGTTTGAGCCAACTCAATAGCTGCTAACAATGTAATCACATATAAATGTATACAGCTAATTTCTAAAAATACTGTATTTTTATTTAATTTATGATTCAATTTATGTTAGGTTGTTAGATTTATAGTGATTTTTCAAATAGCTTATTTTAATGGTGTCAGGAATATGTCTGTTTTCCTGTAATGCCTACTAGAGAATCACAAATACAGATACAAAAAGTCCTTATAAATTTTTTTATCCCTAAAATTTTATTTTATAAATTTGGAAAGTTAGAGAGAGATACACTTGGTAATTTGTCCCAAATTCAATTTCCTGACTCCATATCTCACACATTTTACAATATATTTTTGCCTGTAATTAGAATCACCTCACTGTTTATTGTGTAAACAGAAATCAAGTTCCAAAAATTAAGGCAAGGAGAATACATAACTCACCTTGAAAATGATCTTATGCTGAAATTACAAATGCAGATAAAAATCAAATGATAATTTCTAACTCTCTCACAAACCTTCCAATATTGCTCAGGTAGAATTATGAGCGTAAGTCTTGGCTACTAGTTACAAAAACACGTCAAATTTGGTATTGAGTCATCATGACTCTTTTCCTATTTATAGACTTCTGGTCTTCTCTCTGGCAGACTTTATAACTTACAAGCTGTTTCCCTCATTCTTGTAAATGGAAAGGTTAAAAGATTTAAAAATAAAGACAACAGTATCGGAGCAAACAGGGGCAGAGTGTTATAAACAAGGGAAAAAAGAAACAGGAGTACAGCAGGGGAGGACAGCAGGGCAGAAATTAGAAAACATAAAAATGTATAATAATTGACAATGTATTTTGCATCTCTACCTAAATAACTGACCTCATATAATTCTTATGTTAACTTAGCTTTAATATAGCATTCTGTCTGCAACACCTAGGTAGCTCATGAGATAAGGCATCAAAACAAGTCCACAAGAGTAACTGGTTTTCAGACATTGAAAACAAGGGCAACAAAAACACTACTCTAATGTTTTATTTATTATTTAGTATAAAACCATTAGGATATTTCATAAACTATTTCAGCATCAGTAATTGTGACATGATGCTGTAAAAATTAATTTTCTTTTTACAAACATCCAATTAACAAAAAAAGATTATAGATTTGTCTTTATACACTCACTTAAAAGATTAACTACCAATCAGCTGATTTGCAATAACAGTGTGGTTATCTTCTAAGTATTATTTTCACAGAAATGTAGAAATAAAACAAAGGCATAATATTTTATGACTTTTTAATGATTTACTACTCTTACCAGATGTAAAAATACACACAGTTTGCACAAAGGATTACCTTTCTCTTTTTTTAAGGATCTGACAAATATATTGTTAAACAATGCGTTAGATTGTATGTTCTACCTTGTTGTTAAAATTTAAAAAAGAACAGTAAATCAGTGGCTCTTAGACACTATATTTACTCTGATTTTCAGAATGAGAATATCACAGCATTCATAAACCAGATGTTGGTGAAGTTTGCAAAGGAAATGCAAAATGTAATTTAAAAAATATAAATAATAAAGACAATGGTATTTATTAATTGTTGTATAGAAGTTGGTAGTAATTTCTTTTTCAAGGCATGGTAAAGGACTGATAAGTGTTCAAAGTGAGTATTTTAGAAATTAATTAGCATTTGAATCAAGTAAACAGCATTATCCGTTGACAGAGTAGCCTATCTGCTAGGATTTTCCAGCAATTAAAGAAGAGACAGGATATCAGCATAGTCTTTTCATCTATAAATGGAACTCTCAGGAAAAATCTTAGTAATTTTTACTGATCTCCATCACTCGAAAGATAATGATAACAGTGCTTTATGATTATACAGGGTTTCATAATTTACAAAACCCTTTCTTGATCAGCTATTGAACAAAATGGTATGTTTCTGTGATAAGTATGGCTTTAGGCATAAAAAATGAAGCAGAGAAGACAAAATTTTAGTAATTTTTTTTTAGTAAATTCTTTTTTTCACATAAAAGGAAAACATTTGTAATAATACCAATATCCTTAGATTTTGTTCATCAATCCCACAACAAAATTTATTATAGTTCCAGGATTTTTGGAACAGTTAAAAATATTAGCTTACACTAAAAAATTTGCTAAGATGTTAAAACAGTTCCATGAGACTATGGAATACGTCATTCCCAAGTTGTTAGTGTCCTCTGTGATTCACTTTAGCACGCTAATAAGAAAACAACCGGGTTGTATAACTCTTCAAATACAATGTACTTCATTTTACTTGATTCTTTCTAATTATACAGTAAGTAGATGAAGTAAACCTATGTCATGATCTTTATAAAAAATATTTAACTCTTTTACTATTTTTCTTTGTTTCATCCAGTTCTTTCATGAAAACTAAAATTTTAAAGCAAACACCGGTATTTAATTGCTGCAGCCATCTTAAAATAATATTTTGTAGGTGGAAGGATGAGAAACAAATTTCCAGAGACATAGAGTTAGTTGGCATGTCAAATTACCTCCGATTGATCACCTGATGGATTTTAGCAAAATCAATTAGGAACTATACTTAAGACATAAATGTCTTTATAAAATCATCCACACTAATTTTTTTTAAGAAAGTCAACAAGTTGTAGAGTAATACTTATTACACTATCCATTGCACTTGTTTGATAGGAAAGTCTTGGGAAAAAAAGTATCCTTAAGAAGTACTGATTTTCTCTGATGCTACTTTTCTCCCCCCACTATAAAGCCAGGTAGGAATGCCATACTATACCTACATGTCTTAAGCAAGGTAAACAATCATTTATGTGTCCCTTCCCAAAATTTAGATTATACAAGAAAAAAAAAAACAAAAAAACATGAAATAGGTAAAAACACGCTATTAAAAGTTCCTTTCTGTTATGAAGTCATGCAGACTTGCTTTTTTGTTTCTTAATTACAGAATAAAACCCACTGACACTGAGTTGATTCTGACTCATAGCGACCCTACTGGACAGAGTAGAACTGCTCCATAGGGTTTCCAAGGAGTGCCTGGTAGATTTAAACTGCCAATCTTTTGGTTAACAGCCGAACTCTTAACCACTACACCACCAGGGTTTCCAGCTAAAGAATAGGAGAAATCTTATCCCTCAGCACCCTGAATGAAGTGAGTGAGTTACGTTTTAATGTCACTGTGAATTCACTCTCTGGGAGATAAAGTAATCAAAGACATCAACATGCTCCATGCCCCACCTTGGTAGTGTGGCAGGGGCTTGGCTGCAGGCAGTGGGCACCACTCTACCATTCTTCTGGGAGAAGGGGGCCGAGCCAGCTTCTGTACCCTGAACACTTACCCTGACTTCAGACAGAGGGGATAAACAGTGTGAGTAATACTGTCCACTCCTTAGTAATACATTTTTATTTTGGATAATAAAGGGAGAATAAAGTCTTTCTGTCAGTTTGTCATACTGTGGTGTCCTTTGTATTGCTATGATATTGGAAGCTATGCCACTGGTATTTCAAATGCACAGGGTCACCCACGGTGGAAAGGCTTCAGCTGAGCTTCCAGACTAAGACAGACTAGGAAGGAGGACATGGTGGTCTACTTCGGAAAAAACTGGAGGGAAAATGCTATGAATAGCAATAGAACACAGCCTGGTATAGTGCCAGAAGATGACCCCCTTCAGGTTGGACGGCACTCAAGACACAACTGGAAAAGAGCTACCTCCTCAAAGTAGAGGCAACCTTAATGACATGGAAAGAGTCAAGCTTTTGGGACCTTCACTTGCTGAGGTGGCACTATTCAAACTGAGAATAAACAGCTGCAAACATCCATTAAAAATCAGAACATGGAATGTATGAAGTATGAATCTAGGAAAATTGGAAGTTCTCAAAAATGAAAGGGACCGCGTAAAGATTGATATCCAAGACATTAGTGAGCTGAAATGGACTGGTATTGGCCATTATGAATTGGACAATCATATGGTCTACTATGCCAGGAATGACAAATTGAACAGGAATGGCATCACATTCATCATCAAAAAGAACATTTCGAGATCTATTCTAAAGTACAGTGCTGTCGGTGATAGGATAATATGCATATGCCTACAAGGAAGACCAGTTAATATAACTGTCATTCAAATTTACGCACCAACCACTAATGCCAAAGATGAGGAAACTGAAGATTTTTATCAGCTTCTACAGACTGAAATTGATCAAACATTCAGTCAAGATGCTTTGACAGCTATTGGTGATTGGAATGCAAAAGCTGGAAACAAAGGAGAAGGATCCAAAGCAAACCAAACCTATTGCCATCGAGTCGATTCTGATTCATAGCGACCCTATAGGACAGAGAAGAACTGCCCCATAGGGTTTCCAAGGAGCAGTTAGTGGATTTGAACTGATGACCTTTTGGTTAGCAGGTGAGTTCTTAACCACTGTGCCACCAGGGCCCCAAATAAGGATCAGTAGTTAGAACATATGGCCTTGGTGATAGAAATGACAGCAAAGATCACATGACAATTTTGTAAGACTTCTTCATTACAAATACCTTTTTTTCAACAAGATAAATGGGCCTTGCCAAATGGAATATACAGGAATCAAACTGACTACATTTGTGGAAAGAGACCACAGAAAACCTCAATATCATCTGTCACAACAAGGCCAGTGGCTGACAGTGGAACAGATCATCAATTGCTCAAGTTCAAGTTGAAGCTGAAGAAAATTAGAGTAAGTCCATGAAAGACAAAATATGACCTTCAGTATACCCCACCTGAATTAAGAGACCATCTCAAGAACAGATCTGACACACTGAACACTAATGACCAAAGACCAGATGAGTTGTGGAATGAAATCAAGGACATCATATATGAAGAAAGCAAAAGGTCATTAAAAAGACAGGAAAGAAAGAAAAGACCAAAATGAATGTCAGAAGAGACTTTGAAACTTTCTCTTGAACATAGAGTAGCTAAAGTGAAAGGAAGAAATGATGAAGTAAAAGAGATAAACAGAAGATTTCAAAGGGTGGCTCGAGAAGACAAAGTAAAATATTGTAATGAAATGTGCAAAGCCCTGAACATTGAAAACCAAAAGGAAAGAATACATTCCGCATTTCTCAAGCTGAAAGAACTGAAGAAAAAATCCAAGCCTCAATTTGAAAGACTGCAGGATGCTACGGGGAAAATATTAAAACATACAAGAAGCATCAAGAGAAGATGGAAGGAATACTCAGTCACTGTACCAAAAAGAATTGGTAAGACGTTCAACCATTTCAGGAGGCAGCATACGATCAGGAATCGATGGTACTGAAGGAAGAAGTCCAAGCTGCACTGAAGGGTATGGAGAAAAATAAGGCTCTAGGAATTGACAGAATACCAACTGAGATGTTTCAACAAACAGATGCAGCACCGGAGGTGCTCACTCATCTATATCAAGTAATTTGGAATACAGCTTCCTGGCCAATCATCTGGAAGAGACCCATATTTATGCCCATTCCAAAGAAAGGTAATCCAAGAGAATGCAGAAATTATTGAACAATATCATTAATATCGCATGCAAGTAAAATTTTGTTGAAGATCATTCGAAAGCGGTTGCAGCAGTACATCAACAGGGAACTGTCAGAAGCTCCAGTTGGATTCAGAAGAGGAGGTGGAACCAGGGGTATCATTGCTGATGTCTGATGGATCTTCCCTGAAAGCAGAGAATACCAGAAAGATGTTTACCTGTGTTTTACTGACTATGCAAAGGCATTCAACTGTGTGGATCATAACAAATTATGGGTAACAGTGTGAAGAACGGGAATTCCAGAAAACTTAATTTTGCTCCTGAAGAACCTGTACATAGAACAAGGGGCAGTTATTTGAACAGAACAAGGGGATACTGCATGGTTTAAAGTCAGGAAGGCTGTGTGTCAGGGTTGTACACTTTCACTATACTGATCCAATCTGTATGCTCAGCAAATAATCAGGGAAGCTGGACTATTTGAAGAAGAATGTGGTATCAGGATTGGAGGATGTGGTGCAATGGATCACTTTTGTGTTGCCTTTCCAGCCACGGTCTTGTAACTCCCACCCAAGTGATTGGGCAGGACTGTGTAATAGGGTAATTGTGACCCACCAAAGGGACTGGTCAGTTTTGCCTGCTGGGTTTGAAATGAGCCACCCTAGAGGCAGGAAAGGGAGGATCCTACTACTACCAATGAAGAATAGCCAGGAGAGGACAGCGTGTCCTTTTGACCCAGGATCCTTGCACTGAGAAGCTCCTAGAACCAGGAGACCGAAAGAGAGTGAGCAAGCTATAACCCCAAAGACAGCGAGACCCAGCGGCAGAGATGCAGCAGCAGAGATGCAGCAGCAGACACCTGGCAGCAGGAGTCGGTGTGGTGAGCTTCCAGGCCCACAGAGCTAGAAGGCTGAGTGCCTTTGGGCAGAGGCCCAGGGCCAGCGTGAGGTGTGCCTGCGAGCACAGCTGAAAAGAGGCTATCCTAATGAAAGAACTGTATTAATTGTTCTGAGCTTAAATTGTAACCTGTTACTTCCCTAATAAACCTCATAATCATGGGTATTGTCTGTGAGTTCTGTATGGCCATTGCAATGAATTGCTGAACCCAGCAGAGAAGTGGAGAGTGCCAAGGGAGGGAAGGTTGGTGTCAGAATTGGTAAAGGTGACGGAGAGAGGAGTCTTGTCTGACCTCTATCTCATAGGAATCAGCCTTGGGCTGTTGATCTTGATTCTCCTTTCCCCTTGTGAAGTTAGAGGAGGTGAGACACCACCCTTATGCCATTTTTACAGAGCAAGACTCTAACAACTTGCAATATGCAGATGACACAACCTTGCTTGCAAAAATGAAATGGACTTGAAGCACTTATTAATGAAGATCAAAGACTACAGTCTTCAGTATGGACTGCACCTCAATATAAAGAAAATAAAAATCCTCACAACTGGACCAATAAGCAACAATCATGATAAATGGAGAAAAGATAGAAGTTGTGATGGGTTTCATTTTACTTGAATCCACAATGAACGTCCACAGGAACAGTGGTCAGGAAATCAAACGACGTGCTACACTGGGCAAATCTGCTGCAAAAGACATTTTTAAAGTGTTGAAAAGCAAAGACATCACTTTGAGGACTAAGGTGAACCTGACTCAAGCCATGGTGTTTTCAATTGCCTCATATGTCTGTGAAAGCTGGGCAATGAATGAGGAAGACAGAAGACCTGAAGCCTTTGAATTATAATGTTGGTGAAGAATATTGAATATACCATGAACTGCCAGAACAATGAGCAAATCCATCTTGGAAAAAGTACAGCCAGAACGCTCCTCAGAAGCAAGTATGGTGAGATTTCATCTCACGTACTCTGGACGGGTTATTAGGAAGGACCATTCCCTGGAGAAGGACATCATGCTTGGTAAAGTAGAGGGTCAGTGAAAAAGAGGACAACCCTCAATGAGATGGACTAACACAGTGGGTGCAACAATGGACTCAAGTATAGCAAGGATTGTGAGGATGACGCAGGACTGGGCAGCGTTTCGTTCTGTCGTTCATGGGGTCACTATGAGTCAGAATTGACTTGACTGCACCTAATAACAACAACAAAACATTTCTGGTTTTGTATGTTAATAAAGGAGAAAAAAAACTAGAGTGGAGACATATCCCTAATATTGGCACATCCTAAAAAAATGCACAGTATCTTGTTTTATAGAGTGTTGAACTGCAGCAATGATGAAGAATATAGAAACAAGTAATGCTTTAGAATTCTGTCATAACTATAGAATTCTGAGGAAAAACAAAAACGCAGAGAGCACAACATTGTGCTGTACAGGAATCGCAAATAATGTGGCTCAATTTAGGCAGTGGTTTCAGGCAGTCTGTGAGGTTAGAAAACTAAGCTGAAAAGAGCAATGAACATTAGCTGAAGCTACTGATTACAGCTACAAAACATAAACCGGTATCATACAGTAAGGAAAGGAGTAAAGGTCATGCTTTGTTCTTTTACAGAGATGCTAATGGATAGCAACAGCATAAACACTAGTATCTTGAAATACCATTATGTGTAGCCTTGTAAAACAGAAGCCTTTTAAGACGGCATATAAATGAATTTGGGAAACGTTTTTTCAACATATGAAGTAGACACGCTTTTGAACAGTTGCTTATGCAGTGACTACACACAGTGTCCAACTGCATAATTAGTTTCTACTACAAAATATTTTGACTTGAAGGGGCTAAAACTAAAGAGTGCTGAAAAGTTTTAGATTATCATTAAACAATATTGTTGCTGTTGTTAGCTCTCGTCGAGTCAGTCCCTGATTCATAGTGACCTCATGCATAGTGGATCAAAACACTGCCTGGTCCTGTGCTACCCTATGGCCATTGTAGACTGGAGCATTGTGATCTATAGGATTTTCACTGGCTGAAAACATAGCAATTTTTTTCACATTACCTCTTACTGTTTCTCAGTCTAGGCAGAAAAGACATGTGTTTGAGTCTTTGCTGTGACAGAAATTAACTGTGTGACCTTAAATCAATTACTAATAAGAAAAATTACTATGCATTGAAATTCTACAATAATACCAAGTGGGGTACTAAACACTTTGCATACATTATCAATGGATATCCATAACATCTTTACCAGGAGGGTGTTATTAGCCACATTTTTGAGCATTTTAGCAACTTTACCATACAGGTAGTCCCTGACTTTTGACAGGGTTCCATTCAGACGACTCCTTTGTAAGGCAGTTCTGACATAAGTTGAATACCTCATTTTTTAAATTTTAGCTTCCACTATTATTGCCTTTTATTATTAGTATCTTTATAAATTCAGTCTTTATCTTTGGGGGTTGGCATTAGAGTGACATCAGCAAATTATGCGCTGCAACATCACTTGTATTATTAGCGAAGAGATGCACAAAAAAAAAAAGCAGATGGTTTTAAGTGTGGTTTGTTGTAACCTGAATGCATTGTAACTTGGAGATTACTTGCAGTACTGAACTTAGAAATAATTATTTTTGAAATCAAATTAAAGTCTGCATTATTTCAAAACCAGTGTACCTCAACGGTGGTCTACACTACTTTCCTGAGCCCAGTATTTCAGTTGATGAAAACCCTACAGGTCACAGGTAAGAAGGGATGAAATCCGGTATACAGGAGGAAATATTAGCTTAAGTAGACAGAGAAGTATCCATAAATAGAAGGAAATAATATAAACCTTTACTGATGTTGTTTCAATGATTAAGAATTTCCTTTCCAAACAACTTAATTTTGCAATGTTGTTGATGTTGTTAGCTGCCATTGAGTCCATTTCAACTCCTGATAATACTATATGTGCAGAGTAAAAATGCTCCATATGGTTTTCAAGGCTGTGGCATTTTGGAAGCAGATCTCCAGGCCTGTCTTTTGAGGTGCTTATGGCTGGATTTGAACCACCAAACTTTCAGGTAGTAGTTGAGTGCTTAACTGTTTGCACCACCCAGACAACAACACCTTTTTATAGATTACATATAAGTAATTGAGTGGATATATGATTTGTCAATGTTTAATAAGTGAGCAAACAGAAGGAAGTAAAAAAAAAGGATGAAAAAAGAGAGTAAATAAACGATGACTTTTTTTGACTTAAGTCTTTTACCTTCAAAACTCTCCAAGTACTTACTCTTATTTCTAACATAGGTAACATCAGAAATGGATGGGCTTACTAGTATATCTAATATAAAATTAGTTTTCTTTTCTCTCTTTAAAGTTACAAACATAGAAGAACCTCATCTTTCCTATTTAGTCACTATTTGACTCATGAGCACTGAAGAGGTATCTACTTAAGTCTGTATCTATGGCCACGTTTTTTCCTTCATGTCACACTTGCTAAATCTTTCTAATGAACTCCAGAGCCTATTGTCTTGGACCTTAGTTTATGCAGAAACTAGGGCAGCCACCGACTTACAGCTAGAAGGCACCACCACATTCTATCAACTTGGTTCTTATCAAAATGTCTAGACAGGGGGTGGAGCCAAGATGACGGTGTAGTCAGACGCTTCCTATATCCCTTTTACAACAAAGACCTGGAAAAACAAGTGATTCGATTATATATGAATATCTAGGAGCCCCGAACAAGGCAAAGTTGAGGAATCAGACTGAGTGGCCAGGGGAGAAGGAGATGGTTTGGAAGAAGCCAGCAGCACCTGAGCAGTGGTGGTGGGACAGCAACTCTTCAGTCGCGCCCGTAACTCTTCAGCCGTGCCAGGACCGCAGTGAAGCAGGCAAACAGCTGTGCGTGCACTTGGAAAGCAGTTTCCATATCAAGAGAGATCCAGCAGCAGAGATTCTGCTTGGACACTCTGAACCAGTGAAAAGCAGCTCCCAAGTGTCTAAAGATAAGTACACACGCGTGGCCTTTCACGGGGATTTAAAAAAACAAAAGTCCATTTTGGAAAAGCCTCTTTACCTTTTACCTCCTCCCTCCACGCTCTGCACCAGAGTCCGCTGGGCTGGAAGTAGATCCCAAAAGATGCCCTGACCCATTCTCCTGGCCTTGGACAGCAAACAAATAAGCTACTGGCTCCCCTAAGCCAGGAACTCAGGGTCGGCACAGCTCCTTTGCTAGGCACAGGCATAAGGGGTCCGTAGAGTTTGAGTGCCTTACACCCCTATATAGACTTGTGGGGACCCATCTCAACAACGTTAGCCCTCACTACCACAGTATAACAGGGCAAACATCTGAAGTTTAACTTCAACTGTTTCAGCTGTGAAGTGGCAGATTTGTGACCCTTGAAACAGCTCTGCCCCTTAAGTAGGCACTTTTACTGATCCGCAACAGGGGTTTGAGGACTGGTGATGTCACCTAAACCATCCAGACACCTGCTACAGGAGTCCAAGAAAAAGTGGTACCCTCGAGTCTTTACAGCCAACAAAGTGGGGTGCTCATAATCTGGCTGTAAAACTCACCTACTTACTCACCCTAGGTAATAGGGACACGCTTTCCTTTCAGACTCTCAGGGGCAGCCCCTGCCTGGCTCAGTGCGTGATCCCCTACCACAGCCAGAGTCCAGTGCCTGCACCAATCACCCATGCCTCTCTAGGACTGTAGGTGAGAGCCTGCACCACACACCTGGTGACAGACTGCCTGGACACCTGAGCTGAACACATATAGGAAAATTTAACGGACTCCTGTGTGTACATAGTTACAGAACTAACTACCTGGTGACAGGACATTAGAGCTTCAAAGGTGCCAATAAACAAACTAGTGCACAAGAGCAGCCTATTGGGGCATATCAAAACAAAACAAAACAATAGGACTCACTAATATAAAATAAAATTATAATAAATTATTGATGGCTCAGAGACAACAGTCAATATCAAATGAAGTAAAGAGGAAGTCCATGATGGCTTCAGCAAGCTCCCAAAATAAAGAATCAATAAATTCTCTGGAGGAAGAGAATTTCCTGGAATTACCAGAGGCAGAATACAAAAGATTAATATACAGAACTCTTCTAGAAATTAGAAAGGAAATTCAACAAAATGCAGAAATTTCCAGGGAACATACAGACAAAGTAGTAGCGGAACTTAAAAAAGTTATTCAAGAACACAATGACAAATTTAATAAGCTGCAAGAATCCATAGAGAGACAGCAATCAGAAATCCAGAAGATTAAAAATAAAAGTTCAGAATTAGACAACTCAATACAAAGTCATAGGAGCAGAACTGAGGCAGTAGAAGTTAGAATTAGTGACACTGAAGATAAAGCACTATATGCCAACCTATCTGAAGAAAAATCAGATAAAAGAATTAAAAAGAATGAGGAAACTCTTAAGAGTCACGTGGGACTCTATCAAAATAAATAACCTACAAGTGATTGGAGTACCAGAACAGGGGGGATGACAGAAAATACGGAGAAAATTGATGAAGATTTGTTGACAGAAACCTGATATCATGAAAGATATCTATCCAAGATGCTCATCGAACCCCACAAAAGGTAGATCCAAAAAAAGTCACCAAGACATATTATAATCAAACTTAACAAAACCAGAGATAAAGAGAGAATTCTAAGAGCAGCTAGGGATAACAGAAAAGTCATCTAAAAGACAGAGTCAATTAGAATAAGCTCTGACTACTCAGCAGAAACCAAGCAGGCAAGAAGGCAATGGGATGACATATCTAAAGCCCTGGAAGAAAACAACTGCTAGCCAAGAATTACATATCCAGTAGAACGGTCTCTCAAATATGATGGCGAAATTAGGGCATTTCCAGATAAACAGAAGTTCAGGGAATTTGCAAAAACCAAACCAAAATTACAAGAAATACTAAAGGGAGTCCTATGGTTAGATAATCAATAACACCAGATAACAACACAAGGCTAGAACACAGGACAGAGCAACCAGATATTGACTCAGAGAGGGAAGTCAAAAATACATCAAAGCTAAAACAATATGTAAAAAAGGACAAACATTAAAACAAAAAAGAGGGACTTAAAAAAATGCAGACATTGATTTTTCAAATGGAGTGGAAGTCAAGGCGATATAAAGTAATAAAAGACTGGTATATACTTAGAAAAATAGGGGTAAATATTAAGGTAACCACAAAGGAATCTAA
>NW_004444164.1:1843164-1875832 GCF_000243295.1 Trichechus manatus latirostris | reverse complement strand
AATTGGTCCCAACCACTTGGAGTGAAGGAGAACGAAGAACACCAAAGACACAAGGAAAGTATTAGCCCAACAGACAGAATGGGCCACATAAACCAGAGACTTCATCAGCCTGAGACCAGAAGAACTAGATGGTGCCTGGCTACCACTAATGAACGTCCAGACAGGGAACACAACAGAGGGTCCCTGATAGAGCAGTAGAAGAATGGGGCGCAGAACTCTAGTAAGATTCTAGTAAGATCAGACTTAATGGTCTGACTGAGACTGGAGGCACCCTGGAAAGCATGGTCCCTGGACTCTCTATCAGCCCAGAACTAAAACAATTTCCGAGGCCAACTCTTCATACAGGGATTGGACTGGACTGTGGGACATAAAGTGATGCTTGTGAAGAGTATGCCTCTTAGTCAAGTAGATACAGGAGACCAAAGGGGCAGCTTCTGTCCAGAGATGAGATGGGAAGGCAGAGAGAGTTAGGAGCTGGTTGAATGGTCATGGGGAATCAGGGGTGGAAAGGAGGAGTGTGCTGTCGCAGAATGGGGTGAGCAATTAGGGTCTTATAACAATGTATGTATAAAAAATTTTGTATGGGAGAGTAACTTGAAATGTAAACTTCATTTAATTACAACAATAAAAAAATGAAAAAAATGTCTAGACAAGTCAAGCTACCAAGTTCAAGGTCACTGTGACGTCTAATCATTATGTGATGAAGTTCATGGACACATGCAATTGTTCATGTCTTTTGTTAAGCAAAGTCAAGATGTGGTAACAGAAATATCATCTCCAGGCACAGGAGATGATAAAAGTAAATTCCCTGATAGCCATACATCATCCTCATTCTATCCAGCTCCACTTGTTAAAAGGAAATATCCTTTGAGACTAAAAATTAGAGTCCATTAAAATGTTAAATGTTGAAATCAATCTAAGTATACAACAGTTGGAAAATTATTATTAAATAATGGCACATACACTCAATGAAATATGTCATTAAAAAAATGACAGCTACAAAATCTATGTGGTAACATGGAAAATAAACTTTTTTTAAATAATTGAATTATAAATGTGTTATATATCACACATCTGAAAATATGTAATATTATGACTATTTTGTTAGGTTTGTGGGTTTATGTGTGATTTTTAAACTTCTTAATTTCTAAATTTTCAATAATCTGCTTATAATATTAAAGCCCCTATATCCCAGGGGGAAAACACACATATGGGAAATAAAACATGTGTCCAAAACCATTTAGTATTATATGACCCTATTAAATCTCTGGCACACATTATCCAGTCTCAGAATAATATTATGTTCCAAAGAAAACTGCTTAGGAACCAAAAATAAATTTGCAACAACCAAAGACCTTCGTTAATATATCTTGAACATCCTTACTAGGATACACTGTACACAATAATTATTTGTACTATCACTTACTCTCCCATCAATTACCCTGCAGGCCTTGTTTAGAATCCACTTGCCCTTCAGGCTGCCCACTTCCCTTCTGATTCTGCATCTTAAAAGTCCATGAGGACTGATCTAGCAAAGAAGAACCCTCACCAGAGGATAGAGAAGAAAATAACTTAGACAACACCAGAATTTTTTTCAGTGAATAGAGAGAGGGTAAAATTTAGGAAGAATTTTATGTAAATATCCCACCAACCCCACAAAATTGAAATTATATGAACATTTTCTAAATATCAAGTATGTGGAGTACAAAGACCAAATTACAAGAATCTGAAGGGTAGGAATGATGTAGTAGAATCATTTTGCAGTATGCATTTTGTTAATTAAGCTTAAGAAAGTGTACATTAATTCAATTTAAGTGACTGTTAATTCAGAAGAATGTTTTTGTATATCTACTAAAATTTTAAGATTGTAAATAGATGGTAACTTAAGAAAATGTAAAAATTTAACTTATAATTTTAAATGAGATTGAATTTAGATTTATTTAGAAAGTAGCATATTGTAAAGGTGAATGGCACCACATTTCTGTCTATAATTTTTTTTTTTTGCTAGAACACAAAAACTGTAATGGTAATTCATGAGGCCTTTATTCTAAACTTGTCACATTGAGGGATATGCTCTTTAATAGTATTATACTATGTTGAAAGTAACAGACCTTTCTGTTCATTTTGGCTATGAATTTAAATATGATTTCTGTTCTTCTATTGCCAGTTTAACTTTGTCCAGCTGTGCAATATCTAACATCATAAAAAAAGTCAGTGAAGTCACAGGATTAAAATAGAAAACTGCATATTGAAGGAAGCTAATACTGATGCACATGGGCTAGCAAACTAGACAGGCACTTTTCAAATGGAGCTGAATGAGAACTTTATTTACATCATCTGGGAAGTATTTCAAAGATTTACAGTCTCCTCTCTATCTACTCCTCTAAGAATCTTAGACCCCTGTGGAGATGTGAGTTGGAACCCATCTTTCTCATCTTACTAACCTCACATTTTGGAACCCAATGTCATTGAAAATCACTTGAATAAAAGGATATTTACCAAAATATATAAAACCAGTGTATGTGTTTATGAAAACTGGTATAATGTTTCCTTGTAATCACAACATGCCATAAATTGTCCTCATATGACAAACACTTTCCATTACCCGTAATGATGAGAAAAAGACAGATTTTCCATAAATTATTCAAAGACACATAGTTATATATAAAATCACGAAGATTATGGGTAAGTTTAAAAGGCTTGTTCACCAATACTTAGAAGTCTACTATAAAAGAAAAGCCTTCTAATTTTGACAAACATTTAGCTTAGTTCTTTTCTACTAGTTCTTTCCTTTCAGTCTTTAAACTGGCTTAAGACATTCTAAAAACAATATTACAACAAATAGTAAGAAAAATTTTTTGATTCTGACTTCTATTTCTGACTCTCTCCACCTTTCATTAATTATATTTTTGGAAGAGAAAATACATTAACAAAATCCACATGCTCATTTGCAATTTAGCCCAATACAAATAATCATTAATGGTTCAATCATCTTGCTTCTGAAAGCTGGTTTCCATTCCAGTCACTTAATTGAAATTGCTCTCATCAATGTTAAACTGAAACTTTTTTTTCAGTTTCCAGGTTGATCTATGCTTTAAATTTGGTAATACAAATATCCTTCTCTAAAATATCTCTTCCTCCTGGGCTTTAGCACTACTACTTTCTCCTGTTATATAGTTTGGATCATTTTCAAACTCTTTGATGAACATCTTTTCCTTTGACCTGTCCTGTAAAAGTTAATATTTCTCAGGTTTCTGTTCTAAGCTCTCTCCTATTCTCCCTCCAATGTTCCACCTCAACAATTTACTGTATTAGCAACTATCTATAACTCAACACTTCAACATTTATCGTTAATCCCCTCCATCTTCTGAAATTGTGCCAAATTCCTAATTGTCTCCTAGAGATCTGTACTTGTTATTATATTTCAGGTATGTCAGACTCAAACTTTCAAAACTAAAATCTTCACTCTAGACAACATATCTCCTACATATCTGGTCTCAGTTAATAACATCATCTCTCTTATGACTTAATCAAGAAACCTGATTCATTTTTCACTTCTTCAAATATTTTAAATATTTTACTCCACTCTCTTATTTGCATGGTTTCTGATAAGAAGTCCTCTGTAATTCTTATCTTTGTTCCTCCATAGGTTAGGTTTCCTCCCACCACCTGGCTTCTTCCTATATTTTCTCTTTGTCTTTGGTTTTCTGCAGCTTGAATATGACATTCTTAGGTGCAGTATTTTGGTATTTAACTTTCCAGGCATTCTCTGAGTTTTCTGGGTCTGTGGTTTGATATTTGCCAATAATTTTAAAAAAATTATTGTTGTGGTTGTTAGGTGCCGTTGAGTGGGTTCCAACTCATAGCAACACTATGAACAACAGAACAAAACACTGCCCAGTCCTGCACCATCCTCATAATCGTTGTTATGCTTGAGCCCATTGTTGCAGCCACTGTGTCAATGGGTCTTCCTCTTTTTCGCTGATCATTATTCCTAATATTGGTCATTATCATTTCAAACATTTCCTCTGTTCTCTTCTCTCCTTCTTGCCTTCCAATTACATGTGTTTGTTGTCGTTAGCTGCCCTCGAGTTGGCTCTAACGCATAGCCACCTACGTAGAACAGAATAAAACGTTGCGTGGTCCTGTGCAATCCTCACAATCGTTGCTGAGTCTGAGCCCATTGTTGCAGCAACTGTGTCAACTAATCTTATTGACCCTCTACTTTCCCAAGCATGGTGTCCTTCTCCAGCTATCGGTCCTTCCTGATGATGTGCTCAAAGTAAGGGAAACAGTGTTACAACTTTTAAAACTGTCCTGGAGTTCTTAGATATTCTGGTTTTTGTTTTTCATTCTTTTTTTCTCTTTGTGTTTTAGTCAGGCAAGCTTCTACTGACATACCTTCAAGATTACTGAGTCTTTCCTCAGCTGTGTCTAATCTACTGATGAGCCCATCAAAGGATTAAAGCCATTCTTCATTTCTGTTACAGTGTTTTTTTTATTTCTAGCATTTTCTTTTGATTCTTTCTTAGAGTTTCCAACTTTCTGCTTACATTATCCATCAGTTCTTCTATGTTGTGTACTTTTTTTTAGTATTATAGCCCTTAACATATTGATCATAGTTATTTTAAATTCCTGTGTGATAATCCTAAAATGTGTATCATATCTGAGTCTGCTTTGAGTCTTCAGACTGTGTTTATTCTTGGCTTTTAGCATATTTTATAATTTTTTGTTGAAAGATGGATATATCGCCATAAAAACTGAGGTAAATACACTTTATGTTACTCTTGCCAGGACTGGGCTGTGCTGAATATCTGTCCCAGCTGTAGGTTGGCGGTTCAAACCCACCCAGAGGTTCCTCGGAAGTAAGGCCTGGCAATCTGCTTCTGAAAGGTCAGTGTCTTGAAAACCCTATAAAACAGTTCTACTCTGCATACGTGGGGTCACCAAGAATCAGAATTGACTCGATGACAGCTAACAACAATAACCAACTGAGGATTCCAACAGTTTCTGCTCTAAGTAACTAAGCTAATCATAGCTGTGATTCTCTGTATTCACCTGTCCCTAAATATTTTGGGTTGGCTATTTTTCTACGAAGGAGCCCTGATGGTGTAGTCGTTAAGTAGCTCGGCTGCTAACTGAAAGGTCAGTAGTTCGAACCCACCTGTTGCTCTGTGAAAGAAAGGTGTGGCAGTCTGCTTCCCTAGAGATGACAGCCTTGGAAGCCCTATGGGGCAGTTCTACCCTGTCCAATAGGGTCTCTATGAGTTGGAATCACACACAATAGCATTTTCTCTGCCAGCTCAATTCTCTGACGTGTTTAAGAAAAGTCATTGATTTTCAGTTTGTTCAGTTTATTTTCTTGTTTTAAGACTAGGGAGTGATGACTTCCCAGCTCTTTACATGCTGGAGCTAAAACTGGCTGTGCCTAACCTTAACTGGAGCCCTGGTGGCACAGTGGTTAAGACCTTAGCTGCTAAGCAAAAGGTTGGCAGTTTGACTCTACCAGCCACTCCTTGAAACCCTATGGGGCAGTTCTACTCTGTCCTATAGGGTCGTTATGAGTTGGAATCAATGATTTGGTTTTTGGGTTTACCCTTAACCGCTCACCTTGCCTCACATTCCGTATTCAACTAACAATCTTCATTCTGACTCGAAAATTCCTTTTAATTCATTCCCTTTCTTCAGTCTCCACTGCTACTGCCTTAATTCAGTCCTTTACAACTGGTTAGAATTCTTCAGTAGCTTCATAATTGCTCTCCTAGCCTTTGTTTCAACACTCACTGAGAGCCTTACAGGGCTTATTTATGTATATTTCTTAATTTTCCTATTAATTGTAAGCTCTTTGAGGATAGGGACTATATTTTATCTTCGTACATCTCAAATATCTAGCCTAGTAGCTTGCACAGGGGAGTAGTTCAATAAATATCGATTGAATGAATAGATGGATAAGTCACCATCCATCCTATGTGCCTTTAGTGCTTTAGTTGAAAAATTCGCCTGGAATTTTAAGTTCAAGTTGATTTTGATTTCCTTAGATTAGTTCAGAAATTCCTTAACGAAAGATACTTTGCCCACAAATAGATTCCATTAATGATGCCAGTAGCTGCCACTTGGTGGTATTCAAATTAACTTCAATGAAGGCCAACCAGGAAATGTGCTGTATAATCAAGATTCTGTTTTGTTTTGTTTTTTTGTAAATCCTGGACAATTCATCCCTGGCAACTTCAGAAAGTATTTATCAGAAAATAAGTTTACTGCATTTTAGAGTACTAAAACCATTTAGAAGAAACCTTTATAACAGAAATGTTCTTCATTATATTTTTGTTGCCATATCTGGCATTTAACATACTGCTTTGGTTTTCAACATCATTTTTAATGTTTTTTCTCCTTTTTAAAAGGTAAATCACAGTCATTATTCCTGTCTTTCATAAGTAAATTGAAAAGAAAATGGAAATAGAAAAGATAAGTGACTTGTTCAAAGCAAACACAAGTTATCAAAAGAGCTAAAAGATTGTCAATATTTCAATAACAAATTAAAAACTGTGATTTCATACTTATAGACAACAGCTATAGAAAACTAAGAAAAATACTGAAATTTTTATCTACTCTAATATCTAAAGTCAAGACTGCATAATACATACAAAGATATTTTTAGAAGAGCTCACACAGTAAGTATACAAAACACCCCCCACTTTTAGACTCAAAAGGAAAGCAATTTAACTAATTTTTGTAGTCCATATTTTGTCAAAAAAACTATCTCCCAAGTTTAACTTCTAATAACAACAGAGATGACAGCTCACTCAGGTCCACAGGCTTTATACTCATCATTTCTTTAAATGTACATTTACAGAAACCCTATGAGTTAGGTAGCATTACTAAGATTTTACAGTAGAGCTGATTGGCTCAGAGAAGCCCCAATTACCAAAATTCACAGCTATTCTCATATCACAGAGGAGGTTTACACATTGCATTCTTGATAAATGATTAATTTCTGAGTTCAGCAAAGTGTCTTGCCTGGCTCTATAGAGGAAAAAAAAAGTGTTATCAAGGGTGCTCTATCTCTTCTAGGTCCCAAGAGTTCACAGTCTCTTGAAGGTCATACAGAGAAATGTTGATACTTCTGTGAATTTAGGTTAGCCTTAAGAAGTAGATTAATAAAAGGGAGTATTCCTGGAGCAAACAGCCTTCCTGACCATATGTCTTGCTCACAGGGCCTCCATAGCTCATCATTATTTTCAAAGAATCATTTGAACGAATGTCCACTAGTATGGAAAAGTCAACTATCTTTTGCCCATCTCTTTTCCTTTTTGAGATGTACAATTGAATGGGCAAATACTTTCTTCCATTTCTTTTGAATAAGTAAAGTCATTGTGGATAATCTGGTTCTCCTTAATCCTTGATATCCATTTGATATTGCTCAGAGAAAGTTTTCAGAATTCCCTAGGGCATGTAGCCTGTAAGTACAAAATTTAAAATATATCTATAATAAATAATGACTGTACTTGTGTTTATTCTGCCTTCTCAACATCTTCTTGAATTATTTTGAGAATCTTTAAAGAAATTGAATATTTGTAAATATTTGTAAGGAAAATGTGAATGGGAAGCATAAAACAGCAGTGATGTTTGAAATTCCTTCTTGAGATTCCAGTCTACCTTCATTTTGGAAAAGGAGAACACAAAAGTAAGAAGAGAAAATTGCCTTCCCTGAGGAGTAGGCAGCCTAAATTTCCTACTTCAACAGATGATCATGTCTATCTACAAAACAGGGAATCATGAAGGGCAAAGTCCTGAGGGCATCTGTATCAGTAAGAAGAGTGCTTTTGATGATAAGTGAAAAGACACCCACCTAAAAGTGGTGTAAAAAAAAAGTTTTTATTATTTCATATAAAAAAATGGCCAGGCTTTGTTAATACAGCAGCACAATGATATCATCAAAGACCCAGATATGTTCTATTTTATTCTACTTCAACCTCAAAGGGTGAAAGAGTTGCCATTGGTTCTCAGGTTTGACACAAAGTTGCGAGAGGGCAAACACAGCCCCAAGAAGCATGTCCTCTATCAGTTGTATTTAATAGTAGGTAGGGCAGTTGCCCCTCAAAAGTCTCTTTCATCCAATGCACATGATCCAATGCAATGGTCATAATTGGGTTACACAACCCAGCTCTAGTTTCAAGGAAGTATCAGGCCAATTTGACATGGCAGGCTTTTTGCCAAGGAAGAACATACGTGCTTGGGGAGAGGATCAACTAAGTGCCTACTATAGACACTGACATTGTAAGGATGTATGTATGTATAATCCTTGGGAAAGGTCTGGAATGAGTGTGCAGTGTTAAATCTCTCAGTACTTTAAACATCTTTCATTCAGTAATGTATTTAGAAATAAATGAATGTTAAAAGCTAGTCACTGGGCAAAAGAATGCAAATACAGCAGCAAATAAGATAGCAAAAGGGTGCTTATACTCTTAGTGAAATGGACAATTTTTTAGAAGTATGATGAATGTTATGGAAAATAAATTTCTAAGTTTTTGGGAAACCCAACCTAGTCTTTTTTGATGAAGTAATGTTTAAGCTGAGATCTGAAGTACAAATATGATTTTGCTGTGGGAAAAGAGGAAGAAAATACACCTGAACTAAGGTTATCATATGTGTAAAAAGAGACGCAGAAAAAGTTCAAGGAAATAAAAGATATCTAGTAAAAATAAAGTACAGAACACAAGAGGACATAATGGCACTTGACAATGCAATAAAATAAGCCATGTTATTTGTGCTTCTGAGGCTTTATCTTAAAGATAAGGGGAATGAATAAAGCAGTAAAGTGCTTTTAGCAGGGATATGACATAATATTTGCATATAACTGGAAGGCTGACTGGAGGTAATGGGGGAGGAGATAAGGTTGTAAGAAAGGAAGTGAAGATACCAATTAGGAGGTTATTACAGCATTAGAGGAAAGAGATAAGAAATAAGAGATAAGAAATTATAGATTATATCTCAAGACCTCTAGGAAAATGTTCAACTACTCTCTGAAATAATATTTACTAAGCTATTAATACACCTGATTTTGAAATGTATAACTGCAAATTAATGCCTAAATAAGGAGGTTTTAAAAGTCAACAGAGAAACTCTAGCCCTTATCTTTAAAGGATCAGAAATCTTGAGGGATGTAACATTCTATCTAGCTTAAACCTGGTATTTCCTCATGCAGCTCATTTGTTTATAACTGTGTTTCTGACTTGTTCTCTACCCAAACACAGGACAGAATTTTGGAAAAATACATAATCTCTGAGGTGTTGGTATGGGGAATGATACATTTTGTTTTTAATATTTTTGTGCATTGGTTTTGTTTAGTTTTCTTATGAATGCATTTCCAACAGTATACTGGAATTTAATGGAGAACTCAGTTACGATAAATTTTGCCTCCTAGATACTTTTGCAGCAAGAGTTACTTGAAGTTACCCAACAAGAGATACAGCTATCCATGCACTCATGCACATCCTACTTTCATACTAATCTTCTCCAATATATTTTTCAAATGCTTGAATTGTACTTCTTTCTATTCAGGGACATACAAATACAGGGATACAAATACAAATCTTCTCTCTATCACAGTCTTCCAATTGCCACTGGACTGTAAAATACAGATTCAACAAACAAGCTTCTGCTAGACCTGAATTTTCTACTTCCTGTGGTAGTAACTTTAAGCAGCACAGTGTTCAAGATAATATAATTTGAGTTATACGGTTATCAGGCAAAAATAGTGCTCACATTTTAGAGACAACTACATAAAAGTAGTCTGATACATGTATCCAGCCATAAGGCAGTGAATTGTCTTCTTTTCATCCTAAATATTAAAGAATAAGAAAATATTTAAAGGAAATGAAAACTATTACTAAAAGGAGCAGATAACATTTATTGAGTTTTAACTTAATGTCAGTTACTCTGGACATATTTCTCATTTCACTTTTAAAATAACCTTGAGTTATGAACTAGTATTTGATGATTAAATAAAGATAAACTAACGTTCTAAAAGTGTAAATAATGTACCCAACTTCCCCGAACTACCTAGTAATAGCATTAGATCTGTTTAGCTCCAATGTCCAACTATTTAAATATAATGCTGTATTTCTTCATTTATAAAACATCTACAAGCATCCTTAGGCATTATAAAACCCGCTGCTGTCGAGTTGATTCCGACTAATAGCGACCCTATAGGACAGAGTAGAACTGCCCCATAGGGTTTCCAAGGAGCTGCTGGTGGATTTGAACTGCCAACCTTTTGGTTAGCAGCCATAGCTTGCTGTAGCTCTTAACCACTATGCCACCAGGGTTAAACACATTTTAATTTAGTTAGAACAACAATCTTGCTGGGCAGATGTTAATAGCTATACTGAACCTGCAGATAAGAAAACTAAAGCTCAGAGAGGTTAAATACATTAACATTAAATATATGGACAGAAATAATGAAGTTTCATTTGAACCCAGACATTTCTATCATCAAAGCACACAGTGTGAATTACACAAATGGTGACAAATGATCAGGAGAAAACTAAGTGAGGTGGAACAGGAAATGCTGAGTATGAGGCCTCAGAGTTCATCAAGTTATATTTATTTACTTATTTTTGAATATTTTATTGTGTTCTAGGAGCCCTGGTGGCTCAGTAGTTGAGAGCTAAGACTGCTAATCTAAAAGTCAGTAGTTCAAATCCACCAGCCACTCCTTCGAAACCTAAGGGGCAATTTTACTTTGTCCTCTAGGGTCGCTATGAGTTGGAATCAACTGGACGGCAATGGTTTTTTAGGTGAAAGTTTACACAACAAATTAGATTCCCATTCAACAATCCATACACAGATTGTTCCATGACATTAGTTACTATCCCCACAATGTATCAGCACTCTCACCATTTCCACCCCGCCTGCCCTGTTTTCATCCATCCAGTTTCCCTGTCCCCCCACCCCCTCTACCCCTTTCCCTTCTCATCTTTGCTTTTGTGTAAATGTTGACAGTTTGGTCTCATATAGTTGATTGTTTAAAGAAGCACATTCCTCACAGGTGTTGTCGTTTATTTTATAGGCCAATCTATTATTTGGTTGAAAGGTGACCTCTGGGAGTGGCTTCAGTTTCAAGCTAAAAGGATATCTTCGAGCAATAGTTTCAGGGGTTCCTCTAGTCACTATCAGTCCAGTGAGTCTGATCTTTTTTATGAACTTGAGTTTTGTTGTAATTTCTCTCCCATTCTAATCGGGATCTCCTATTGTGTCTCATCAGGTTATATTTAGAGACATTTTTAAAATTGTCTTTTTTACAGTACAGATTCACTGATTTGTTAATTCATGCATGCATTTATTCAACTCAAATTTTTTGAGTGTCTACCATGTGCCTGGTATTGGGAACACAGTGTTGAAAGAAAGTGTTAAGAATGGGGAAGACTAAGTAAACTAAGACCAATGAAAATATTACTGGGGTGGTAGGATAGGGAAGAGCAAGAAGTAGAAATGCAAGGGGTACTTGAGTACTTACAGAATTAAAACAGAAAAAAAATCTTTGTCATTTACTGGCTCTCTGACCTTTTTCAAGTTGCTTTTTATCATGGTGTCTTAATTTCCTCAGATGTAAAATAGGCAAATGTTAGCGCATATTTTATACGGTTGCAGTTAACATGAACCTGTGTGGTGAAGACTAATATGTGTTAATATATGTAAAGCATTTAGAAGGAGTGCCTGCCTTGCAAGGATTCAATAAATATTAGTTGTTATGCATCAAATAAATGCCAGCTGTTATGATGATGAGCTACATTTTCTACCAATGTTAAAGTCTATTGCCCAAGTCTGTTCAATGCATAGCCAGTTCTTAATAGGTACTATTAACTAGAACTACTAATTAGAACAAATCTTCCCAAACAAGTATTTCTGTTCAAAACAAGGTCAACTGGCGCTCTGAAACTTTTCTTAAAGGCCTTATTTAATTTTCTATTACCTTTTAGATAACTTTCTGGACATTTACTTCTATTACTAAGAATACTTATATTCTTCTTCTGCTCAGCAACATATCTCTCCTGTCTCTTAGAATCAGTGAGGTGACCCACCAACTTTGTCAAAAAAGTAATGTTAGAATGGTACTAAGGATCTATAGAACAAAGCTTACTATTTCTTTGTTTTTATAAGAATTGAACTAGAATTGAAAAGGAAAACATTTTATTTCATACAATACAATCTTTTATTGTATTCAAACACTATTTAAAGAATCTAATTTACCGTCAGTGGCACTTTCCATACTTTGGGAATCTCTAGCTTAATTCCTACATTTTACAAATGAAGAAAGTGAATTAGACGCTGTGTAACTTGCTTTCTCAAGGCCTCACAGCAAGGTAATGGAGGAACCTGTACCAACAGCCAGGACCCCTAATTATTGTTCATGTCCTGGAACCGACTAACCTTCACGTATGATGGCATGCGGCTGCCATAGTGTTAGCTGATCGCGGCCTGGCAGGCATTTTGCTCACTGGCAGGTTTAGTAAGCCTCTACCTACTAAAGCTGGAAGACTTTTAAACATCTGTTTTACAAAAGAAAATACTCTGCACAGAATATCCAACATCTTCACCTCTAAAGAACTGTGAAATATTTGCTAAAATTTCATGCATGGAGATAACAATTTTGAGCATGTTTATTCCATAAATTAAAATGTGCCTGCCTATTTGCAAGTAACCCAAATTGCAAACGTTCTGTATTAATTTTGAAATCTGCATATTTGTAATTCACTCCTTAAGGGAGAAATTCAGAACTGTGCCATAGTAGTAATGAGCTCCAGGATGTAAACTGCTGCATTTTGAAAACATCAAATTATAAGCAAGATAGAATAAAACAAAAAACAAAGTGTTTCCTACTACTAAATATTTGTAAGTCAGAAATTGTCTCTCCATATGCTTCATTTACAACCTTATCTCATTTACTGCAAAATTATCTTCAGAACAACAGGTTTACATTGTCAAACTATAATAATTCTTAACGCAGTTTAATCAGGAACCTTACAAATCTGAAAAAGAGTTAACAAAAAAATTACTATGTTTTAACCTTTTGAACAGATACTCTAGCCTTCTCTGGAGAAGAAACAGGCTGCACTTTTATCACTTGATCTCAAGTACTCAGTGCATCATTTTCATAGGATCTTTAGGAGGAAGTGTTGAGTGGCTTCATTCAATTTTAGTCTTTGAGGTGCTGGAGAGTTATTATTATACAATGAATCATTTTTCCATTTGTTAAATCATTTATTATAGGAGAACTCGAATAGAAAAGGATCTGTCAATAAGTAATCTGTGCTGAGTTTAAAAGCTTGCGTTTCATTTAAAGCATTCATCAGCAATTTACAATTTTTTTTTAACTTAAATCCACAAAGTCTTTGACTCTGCAATAGTTGTCCATTTTTAAGGCTGAGAATTTTACTCTTAAGTAGAGGTCCTATCAATGGACTCTTTGGAATAAGAGTGGGTGAGATTAATGAGCTTATTATAATTCATTAGAAAGTGGTGTGTGGATGACTGGCTACTTTAATTAGTTTTATTACTGTAGGAAATTGTTTCATATGCCAGGCTGATCACCAAGCACGCCTGGAAAACATTAGAGCAGTAATCAAACTTGACATGAGGTACCTTTCATTAGGCAGTATGGCTAACAGCACTTATAATGAACAAGGAGGGTATTAACAAGATGGACATGACAGCATCTAGCAAAAAGGAATTTATCAGATCAACTATTTTTGTGAAGCAGAGTGCAAAGTACAGTACTTCAAAATACTATTGTGGCACACAAGGTGCTAGACTCATAATTATGGCAAAAGATTTAAGTATGTCAAGCTTACCCAATAAATCTCAATGTAAATTATCTATGACTCACTATATTATTATGAAAGGTTAGTAACCAGAACTTCTAACAAGGTTATCCTTTAGATGGTAACTCTTTGACCATCACTAACTCCAAAATTTATATATATAACTTTATATAACTATATATAACTTTGAGCAAATAGAGAAATTAAGTCAGAATCTAAAGGAAGCAAATCAAAATATAAAATACATTTCAGGTTGCAGGTAAATGACAAAATTATAAACATATTTCGTAAGAATTAACTGGGATCTTTCGGTAAGTTCTGATTAACAAAATTATTTTTTAATGTTCTTAATATTTACACCTGAGGATAAAAAATACCCTTACAGTGATTTCATAATTAAGATTTTAGCCTTAGATTTTGGCATTAGAAGTTCAACCTCAAACTAATTGGAAAATAAAAGACAAATGATGTTAACCTATACTATCCAACTCCCAAGGCACTTCTAGTTTACCAAATTTTATTTCACCATATCTTGCTAAGTAGAGTTTAGAAGGCACAATTTTGATGTCACTGATCAAGATATGAATATCAGATTTTCACATGAATTGACAGCATGTTGATGTTTTAGATCACATAATGTAATTTTTACTTTTATGAGTACATCCTTCCAATGTTTAGAGTTATCTCTAATGACCCAATTCAATATCCCCACATAGTAAATATGTGAGTTATGAACCCAAGACATACTAATCTCTCCTCAGTTATTACAGAAACAATGCTATTCAAATTTCAGGTGGAAAAGTGCAATTTATGGCCTTTTCATACTGTATTTGTATTTGCTGCAAACATTCTTTTTTTTTTTTCATTTCTTTTCTTTTTTTCTTTACTGGAAACATTCTAACAACATAGTATTACAGTTCAATAAGCTATCATTAAGTAATAAATGAAGAAAATACCAACCTATTTTTCCATTTAATATAGATGTCACCTAGGTTGAATAAAGTTTAAACTTAATTAAACATACTGTGAATGAAGTAGAAGGTATGTAACTGGATCCTTCTGTTCTTGAATAGCCTTAATAAAAAAACAACCATTTGGAAAAGGATAGCAATAGTGGTTGCATACATATATAATATAGTCAGTATCACTAAATTAAACATATAGAAATTGTTGAACTGGCATTTTTTTTGTTGCATATATTTTCACCACAATAAAAACAAACAAACCTAATCATCATCACCAACAATAACAGCCACAGCAAAGCACCCAAATTCCAGCCTCCACAGGCATTCTTACTGTCCTAAAGAAAGTTGCTTGCCTAAGGTTTTCCAGTAGTCTTCAAAATTACACTGTAAATATTCTAATTTTCTGTTCTATGACATACTGACTCAACATACAACATTGCCATCTATTGCTTTTACTAAAGGAAAAAAAATCATAAAATTCAGCAATGCATAAATAAAAGGACTGCAGTAAGTACATTAAGATAAGATACAGTAGTATTAGAAATGTTCACAAATTTTGTGTTTGCCTTTAAAAATTACTTTTTGGGTTACATTTCCTTTTGTTTGGAACACAGATTATTGATTAGTGAGTAAAAATGGATATAAAAACTTAGTGAGGAAAAAGAGTATTTTTTCTTTTGGGCCATAAAAGGAAAGGATCTTCACAAGAAAAGACACTTAACAGATAAAATCATTTTTTAACACGATAAGAAAAGCCTACTTTTCTTTAAGAGGAAATCAATTTTAACAGAAAAGTGACAGTAATTCTGCCAGGATGTTCTTGAGAATAGAGAATGACTTGAGGCTTCATTTTATCCGCTACACGACAACTCAAATGTTTGAATATGACAATAACTTAAGCCCATGCAATAGAAACATTTTGAAGTACGTAAGCAGTCTGGTGATTGATTGATATACCAAAAGGAAGTTATAATCCATTGTCAGCTTTTCAAATGACACTGAAATATTTGCATTTTGTTCCAGTAGTGAGTGTAAGATATATCTGACATTTTCTATGAGAAAAATTGCCTATTAGCATATATAGAACTGTCATCAACAAATAATAAGCATATATATATATAGTAAGTCTTTCTCCCATCTCCTAACAAAAACTGAGTTTATGTTTGATAATGAATAGTAATTGATCTGAAATTTGTAATGTATTTTCTCTTACATTTTTATGACACAACTGGAAACTTTATTAAATGATATATTAAAAAAGTGAAGTAATCGAGTGAGTAATTGTAACAATAATCCTTACTGTCCTCTCCTCTAAAACAGTATCTTTGAATTACTATGTGTCAGGAAATTCTCTAAGAAATAAGAAAATGTTTTCATTGTTTGGTGTTTTATTTATATTGATATTTATATACTTTCTGAAGAATTATTTCCTTATTTTGTATAGCAAACATGTTTGTGGGGTTTTTGTTTGTTTATTTTGAGACCAAATGTTCTCAGAATGAAAAGACTCTGTAAAATTAAAGCTCTTTGTATGACTAGACTTGTATAATTTTTGTGTTAGTCTGACAGCACCCAGGATTTAGACAAAGACTGATACTTAGTGTTCCCTATAGGCGACATTTACACTGATTACATATTTTAGCACCTATTACTTGTCAGTGTTAATGACACCTAAGAATCACTCCATGACACCAACTTAAGTTATAACAATGTAGAAATAAAAACAGGTAACCAGAGGAGAAAAACAAGTATTATCTGCTGAGACTCAAAGATAAATCCAAATTCCAGCGTCAATATTGAGGTCTATGGAATTGCCACAAAATTGAAAACCTTCAAATTAACTAAACCACCTCATTCATTATGACTTAACAAAACATATTCGGAAGTAGTCTGCAATCTAAACAGTACATTGCTTTTAACAGAAATGTCAATTTTGTTCTTTTTTTGTTTCTTAGTGCCTGACATTTTCTAAATGCAATCACTTATTGGCTGAAAGGGTTTTAGCACTCTATTTCTCCGGTTGGGAGGAAAAGAAAGAGTGGGATGTACAAATAATGGATGTCCATTTCTACCAATTCAAGTATAAAACTGTGAAGTGAGATAAGTGGGTTGATAAAAATACTGTTTCATTTAAGAACACAAATATCTGTACAATATAAATGTGGTCACTCAATGTTATCTAAAGAAAGATACATGATAATCAAATCACTGGTAAGAAAAATAACTTACTGTGCATAACTAAGAAAAAATGTTTTCTTTCTTTAAACATTTAGCTGATAAATTTAAGAAATTAAACTAATAGGACAGCATATTTGATAAATAAGCAAAAATATCAGGATAAATGGAAAACAGTATTTCATAATTTATTTCTAATTAAGGGCTATTTCATCTTAAAAGCCAACAGGATTTATGTAAATGTTATAACAATATTGCCACTAAAATCATACCTATATAAAATATTGAACAACAACCAATAATATATTAAAATTTTGTAGCTATATTTACAACAACAAAAGAAGTCTGACACAAAAATTTTTTCTGGGCTTGCAGAATAATCATTAGGTTCTGAATGGATTAAAAAAAAATAACTCTTAGCTTTAGTATTTTTTTTTTGGAAACAAATGCTAAAAACATCTAAACTGTTATTTCCAAAACTTCAGTGACAGATTTCATTTGCATTATTGTCTAAACGACTTTTTCAATGCAGACTTTTAGTAAACTATTGAACAAGAGATTGTATTTTGTTCCCATAGGCTTGATTCTATCAGTAACTCATTTCTTTGTCATCTGCATGTGGCTATGTGTTTTTGAGTGTTTGTGTATGAGAGAAAATAACTTTTCAGAAAGAGTGAAGCAATGGAGTGAGAGAGAGAGATAGTATAAGTGATTTGGGGAAGACAGGCAATATAGAGGGAGAGAATGAGGA
Source organism: Trichechus manatus latirostris (assembly GCF_000243295.1). Classification (NCBI taxonomy): domain Eukaryota; kingdom Metazoa; phylum Chordata; class Mammalia; order Sirenia; family Trichechidae; genus Trichechus; species Trichechus manatus. Next base: position 1,858,118 of record NW_004444164.1, on the reverse strand, counting down.
AGGGGAAAAAAAGGGAAGGCAATGGTTGGTATAGTAGATAAACCAAAATCCAAAAAAACCCATTGCCACTGAGTCGATTTCAACTCCTAGCGACCCTGTAGGACAGAGCAGAACTGCCACATGTGGTTTCCAAGGAGTGGCTGGTGGATTCAAATTGCCGACCTTTTCATTAGCAGCCTGAGCTCTTAATCTATCTATACATATTCATATATATATATATATATATGGATACTTTTGTATAAATATATATACTAGATATAGTAGATAGTAGTTATTAAATAAACTGAACAATAACAAATAAATAAGTGTTAAAGAAGGAATTTAGCTTTCTTTGGGCTCCTTCACTAATATTTTAGGATAACATACTGAAAATCTGGTTCAATAACCCATTCTTTGATATATTACAGGTTATTGTTAGAATATTGACCAAGATGACCCAGTCCAAAAACTTATCCTAATTCTTCTGCTTTTAATTGTAGTAGTTTAACTTACCACTGACATATATCTAGTATATATATTTACACAAAACCATATATATATGAATATTTATAGATTTACATAGAAATATACATATATTTACTATACTTAGTAGCAAACATTTATTCAGTGCAGTATTAAATGTCTGTGTCTTCTTACAATTAAATGCAACAAATATTTAAGTTTCTGTGGGTCAGGACTCTGGATGTGGTTCAATTGGGTGCCTGTGATTAAAGGTTTCTCATGAGGTTATAGTCAAGCTATAAACTATGATCACAGACTTCTCAAGGACTGACTAGAGTTGAAGGATCCACTTCCAAGCTCACTCACATGGGTCTCTCCACAGGGCTGCCTCACGACATAGCAGCCTTCCCCAGGACTACTGATTCAAGGAAGAGAAAGAGAGACTTTCAAGATGGAAGCTACAGTCTCTTAATAATCAAATCTCAGCAGTATGATCAATGTCATCCTCTAACGTCTGCTGTACTTTATGTGTTAGAAGCAAGTCAGTAAATAAGTCAATAAAAGGATTTACTAGATACTTGAATGCCATGAGGCAGGGATAACTTGGGGTCATTGAAGTCTATCTGCTGGCCTCCACTGATTCACATCCCTCTCACATGCAAAATGTACTCAGCCACTCTCAAAGTTCCCAGAGGTCTAATTCTACTATGACATCCACTCAAAGTACATAATCTCATCATCTAAAACAAGCCCCCTCTGGATAAGGTAGCACAGGTAAAGTTCCATAAATACACCATCTTGGATATAGTTTTTCTTAATCTGTTATGGGTAAATATATGCCCTCTGCCCCCATATCCCACACAATGGTGGGAAAGGAATAGGATAACTGATGTAGACATTTCTATTCAAAAAGGGGTACTTGGCGGGCACAGAGAAGAAGTCATTGGTCCATACCAATCCTTAAATCTAATAAAAACATTATCGGAAGTTTTTTTTTTTTTTTTAAATATGTCTTTCAATAATAGTTATCCATGGCTCTTGGCTTTGAATTCTGGGCTCTGGTTCTGCCCTCTGTGTCATCATTCAGCTGAGTAGCTCTCTCAAGTCTATTTCCTGTCTATAGAAGTCTGATGGTCCAAAGGCCTCCTGTCATTCTGAATTGTGTCTGTGTACCTCTGTCCAAACGGGTAATGTTTCTGGATACGTAAATATTTTAAGAACTTTGTGGGACTCCTATGAGTCTTCTTGGGATATATATCATTAGACAGAAGCCACACCCACAAATCTCTTTAAGGTAAATTCTTTTCTACCTCAGGCTCCTGTTTCTATGGCTGAACAATAATGCCCTTAAGTTTCTTAGAGGCCATAAAATTGAGAGGAACTTTTGAGAAAAGCTTAATCTTTTTAAAGGGCCTTTTGTGTGAGTGAATAGTACTTTGAAACACCAGCTTTAATCTTTCTAGGTCTTAACAAAAGGCTTTACAGTCATGCCCTTGACTTTATCTTTAAACTACATTTTCATGGCAGTACCCTGGATTTTATCTTTGCTCAGAGTCATTCTTAAATTTTGCATCATTTGGTTTCTAGAGAGGCTGAGAATTTTCAAAACCAGTACAAGTACTGTCTCCTTTTTGTTTAACAGTACTTTCTTTAATGTATCTTCCTCCTCTTACATTATGTTTGCATAAGTAGCAAGAAGAAACCAGATGGCACCTTCAAAACTTTGCTTGGAAATTTCCTTAGGTAAGTCACCAGTTCATTAAGCATATTTTTTACTTCCACCTTACTTCAAGCAAGTGTTGTTAAACTTTCTGATGCTATGTAACAAGGATTCTTCTTTTCTTCAGTTTACAATAACATTTATCTAACTTTTCTGCAAGACCTAACCCATAACCTTCTTGAAGACCATGAGGTATCTATTAATAGCTTCTTTAGGGCACTTCAGGCTTTCACTAACACTCTCTTCAAAATCCACTATCCAGGTCCAAAGCCACTCCCCTATTTTAAGTTTCTGTTGTGGTAGCATCACACACCCAGAACCAAAATCTGCATTAGGTGTCTATTACTGTGGAACAAATTATCCCAAAACTCAGTAGCTGAAAGTGACAAATATTTATTATTTCATAGTTTTTATGGGTCTCACAGCCTATCTAGGTGCCTCTGACTTAAGGTCTCTCATAAGGTTGCATTCTAGCTCTCAGCTGGGGCTGTTGTCATCCTAAGGCTTAATGGGACTATTTTATTTGCTTCCAACCTCACTTACTTGGATCTCTCCCAAGAACTGCCTCATGACATGACAGCTGGCTTTTCCAACACCAAGTGATCCAACAGAGTGAGACAGAGCATCTAAGACAAAAGTCATAGTTTCTTTCTTTATTTTTTATTAACTAATCTTGGAAGTGATATCCCGTTATTTTTCCCGTATTCTGTTAATGAGAAATAAGTCAATAAGGGGAAGAATGTGAATATTAGGATAGGGGGATCGTTGGGGACCATCTTAGAGGCTGCCTACTATAATTACTTACCATAATAATACACTATTACTTTGGAACAACAATTAACTTCTAAATACCCACCCTATTGGAGGGCAACATAAACTTAAATGGTCCACTGTATCATATAACTTTATAAAATTATACATATTTTTATTCTAATCTAGTTAATGACAAGTACTCAGATATTCATGAAGAAGTGGTCTTTTGAGTTCACTAAGCCAAGACAATCATTTCATTCAGTCTTAGCATCAATAACCTGGAATTCAAACTGAGTTCTAGGAAGAAACAGAGGTCACAGATAATTTTCAAAGTAGTGAAACTAATTGTCTAAACCTATGGTGTTACTTAAATCATCAAAGAAACGAATAAATTTAAACAGAATCATGTTATAAAGCCATCCATAAGAAAAATATTTGTTTTGTGTTTGCATTTCAACTATTTTAGAATTGTGAATGGTTGCAGTATTGCTAAATTCTTCTCAGACTAGTTTATTTCACCTAAAAAAAAACAAAAACTGCAGGAATATAGAAAAGCAGAACAATAAATTTGTTATATCATACATTTCTTTGAAAGTCTTCCTACAGAAACAACCCAGAAGGAAGTGTTGGGCAAATACTGTAATCTCAAGATAATGACTGTCATATGCATTTTTCTAAATTTGAATGAGACACAGACCATCTGTGAGATACCTGGGCACCATTCTGCACTCAGCTTAATACCAATCAAATTGCTCCGTAGTACAATCACATTCGACAGGTAATTAATCTTAAATCGAATTGATTGCTAAGGTAGCGATAAACTGCTTTGGCTCTCCTAAGGTACAAAGAACCATACTTAAGGGTTCTTTGACCTTATGAATGTTTTATATCTTTATATTGCCCTTACTTCTGTATCAATAATGGAGAGAAAATAACTATGAATTACTGTCAGAATGCATAGAGACTGAGATGGAATCCAAGCATTAAAAAAACAAAAACCTCTGTTAAATTATAGATAGACAGACAGAGATAGAGATATAGATATACATACTCGTTGCCGTGGAGTCAGTTCCAGCTCATAGCAACCCTACAGGACAGAGTAGAACTACCTCATAGGGTTTCCAAGGAACGGATAGCGGATTTGAACTGCTGACCTTTTGGTTAGCAGCCGAATGCTTAACCACTGCACCACCAGGGCTCCCCATGTATATATATGTGTGTGTATATATACATAGATAGACAGATAGATAGATCCACAAACCAAAACCACTGTAGTAGAGTCGATTTTGACTCATAGAAACCCTATAGGACACAGCAGAACTGTACCATGGGGTTTCCAAGGCTATAATCTTTATGGGGAGCCCTGGTTGCACAGTGGTTAAGAGCTCAGCAGCTCACCAAAAAGTTGGTAGTTCGAATCCACCAGCCGCTCCTTGGAAACCCAATAGGTCAGTTCTACTCTGTCTTATAGGGTCACCATGAGTCAGGATAGACTTGAAGGCAACGGGTTTAATCTTTAAGGAAGCCGACTGTCACATCTTTCTCATGTGGAGCAGCTGATGGGTTCAAACTACTGACCTTTCGATTAGCAGCCACTGGGCCATGAGGGCTCCTTCTCTCTCTCTCTTTTTATATACGTAAAACCAAACCCATTGCCATCGAATAGATTCCAACTCCTAGCAACCCTACAGAGTAGAACTGCCCCACAGGGTTTCCTAGGCGATAATCTTTACTGGAGGAGATCGCCAAGTTTTGTCTCCTGTGGAGCCACTGATGAGTTCCAACTGCCAACCTATCTGTTAGCAATCAAGCGCTTAACTGTTTTGCCACCAGGGCTCCTTCTTTTGCATACTAAAACTTCCCAAATTTCTAATAATTTATATTTAAAAGTTTATGCCTATGTGTATTAAAATTTATAATGCATATGCCATTTTCTTTCTACAGTGCTTTCAATGATCCTGCCTACTCAATTGGCCTCAACCACCACCGCTCGCAGGAAGCCATACAATCAACAGTAGTGAATTAATTATTGGTCCTCAAACAGGCCATGTTCACCTCCATTTTTGTACCATCTTTTTTTTCTGCATGGAATGGCTTTTCCTCATTCTAGAAAAGTCTGGCTCATCCTTCAAAATTCAATTCAAATGCTACCCTCTCTGGGAAATCTTTAACTCTTGGTCTTGATGTCTCATTTTTTAATTTACTTAAGAATCTAACATAACCCTTATCAATCTAGCCTATAATTATAGGATATTTTTCTGTGCTACTCTTTCTCATTGGACTGAAAATCTCCTGGAGGGAAGAAATCATGACTTAATTGACCTTGGATCCTTGGCTCTGGTAGAATAACTGGCAAAGCATAAGCATTTAAAAAAAAAAAAGGTGACATGAGAAAAAAAATGGTAAGAAAGGATTATCCTCCTCCAAATCTCTGCATCCCAGATACTGACAAAGAAAAATACATGGCAATCCTAATAAAGTCTTCCAGTGCATTTCTTAATTGACAAAGTTGTGGAGGGAGGCTTGGGTAAAATATCTGTGTATCAGGTGTTCACAGGTCAAAAAATGTTTAAAGGAGAGCAATATCGAATGCCCCGTAAGGGGAATGGAAGAAATGTATCCCTCATTCTGTTTAAAATCTGCATGTGTATGCATTGTTAATAAGTACATTAGGATTTTATGCACTGACTCAGAATCATTTAAGAGACCAAAGGCTATTTAATAATCCATTTTTGTTAAAAACAGGTTTCCCAAAGGCCTTGTAGAGGTTGTTAAATGCTGAGCCAATTCAGGTTTGATATAGAAACTCCTTTAAGCACACAGCAGAGATTTAATTAATTGAGTTAGTGACCTGTTTGCTAAGACTTATTTTCCTCACTGGAAAGAAACTTGGACAGAGATATTTTATAGAGACTGTTGCAGCCATGCTGGTTTGCCATGGTATTTTTTCTACTTTTTGTTTGGGGAAAGAAAGGAACAATAGACCACTAATGGAAAAGGAGAACAGTGAGAAACCTTTTAAAATAAAGACAAAAGTATTTCATAACTACAAAAGAGTTGGTCAGTTTATTTACTAGTGAGCAATATATACTGGTTAACAATATATGTCATCATTAAAGTAATTGGCAAGTAGTGAAAAGAACATGGATTACTAATAATATCCAAGGTACAAGTGACATTTTTTTCTTATTCTTTTATTTATTGACATAAAAATATAGATAACACAACATTTATCAGTACAATTTTCGTGAGTACAATTCAGTAACACCAATTAATTACATCAGTCATATTGTGAAACCATCACCAATATTCACTGCCAAACTGTCTATCACCATTAATGGAAACTCAGTGCTTCCTAAACAATGATTTCCCCCTTTTGCCTTCCTCCCACCCCTGTAGTCACTATTAAACTCATCTCTATATGTTTGACTATTCTAAGTATTTCAGATTAATGAGATCATAAAATATTTGTCTTTTTGTGATGGACTTACTCCACTCAACATAATGTTTTTTTTCTTTTGCAAATTTTTTTTTAATTGTACTTTAGGTGAAAGTTTACAGCTCAAGTTAATTTCTCATACAAAAATTTATATACGTATTGTTGTGTAACATTAGTTGTAATCCCTCCAATGTGACAGCACACTCCCCCTTCTTACCCCAGGTTTCTTGTGTTCATTCAACCAGTTCCTGCCCCTTCCAGCCTTCTCATCCTGCCTCTGGACAGGCGCTGCCAATTTGGTCTCATGTATCTGATTGAACTAAGAAGCACACTCCTCACGAGTATTATTTTATGTTTTATAGTCCAGTCTAATCTTTGTCTGAAGAGTGGGCCTCAGGAACGGCTTCAGTTCTGGGTTAATAGGCAGTCTGGGTGCCATAGTTTTGGGGTTCCTCCAGTCTCTGTCAGAGCATTATGTCTGGTCTTTTTACATGAATTTGAGTTCTGCCCTGAACTTTTCTCCTGCTCCATCTGGGACTCTGTTGTGTTCACTGTCAGGCAGTCACTGGTGGTAGCCAGGCACCATCTAGTTCTTCTGGTCCCAGGCTGGTGAAGTCTCCGGTTTATGTGGACCTTCTGTCTCTTGGGCTAATATTTTCCTTGTGTTTTTGGTGTTCTTCATTCTCCTTTGCTCCAAGTGGGTTGCAACCAACTGATGCATCTTAGACGGCTGCTCACAAGCTTTTAAGACCCCAGCCACCACTCACCAAAGTGGGATGCAGAACATTTTCTTAATAAACTTTGTTATGCCAATTGATCTACATGTCCCCTGAAACTATGGTCCCCAGGCCACAGCCCCAGCTACTCTGTCCCTCGAAGTGTTTGAGTGTATTCAGGAAACTTCTTAGCTTTTTATTTAGTTTAGTTGTGCTCACTTCTCCTGTATTGTGTGTTGTCCTTCCCCTCACCTAAGATGATTCTTGTCTACTATCTAGTTAGTGAATTCCCCTCTCCCTCCCTCCCCATCCTCATAACAATCAAAGAATGCTTTCTTCTGTGTTTTAACCTTTTCTTGAGTTCTTATAACAGTGGTCTCATGCAATATTTGTCCTTTTGCAACTGACTAATTTCACTTAGCATAATGCCCTCCAGAGTCATCCATGTTGTGAGATGTTTCACAGATTCATCATTGTTCTTTATCATTGCACAGTATTCCATTGTGTGTATGTACCCTAATTTGTTTATCCATTCATCTGTTGATGGGCACCTAGGTTGTTTCCAACTTTTTGCTATTGTGAACAGTACTGCAACGAACATGGGCATGCATATATCTATTCGTGTGATGGCTCTTATTTCTTTAGGATATATTCCAAGGAGTGGGATTGCTGGATCTATGGTACTTCCATTTCTAGCTTTTTAAGGAAGCATCACATCATTTTCCAAAGTGGTTGTATCATTTTACATTTCCAGAAGTGCATAAGTGTTCCGGTCTCTCCACAACCTCCAGCATAATGTTTTCAAGGTTCCTCCATGTCGTGGCATGTACCAGAACTTCATTCTTCTTTATGGCTGACTAATATTCCAATGAAAAAAATATATATATAGTAAATAAAAATAAACATTTTGTATATCCATTCATATGGTTGTTTCCACTATTGTGACCAGTGCTGCAATGAAAATTGGTATACGCATGTCTGTGTGTGTCTTTGCTTTCAAGCCTCTTGGGTATCTATCTAAGAGTGGAATTACTGGGCCATATGGTAACTCTATGTTTAACTTTTTGAGGAAATGCTAAACAGTTTTTCATAGTGGCTGTATCACTTTGCTTTCCCACTAGCAATGGATGAGGTTTCTGATTTTTCCACATCCTCGCCAACATTTCTTACTTTCCCTTTTTTTTTCTTTCTGATCTTAGCCATTCTAGTAGGGATGAAGTGGTATCTCATTGTGGTTTTCATTTGCATCTCCCTAATGGAGATGGAAGACTATAGCCTTCAGTATGGATTACACCTCAACATAAAGAAAACAAAAATCCTCATAACTGCATCAGTGACATCATGATAAATGGAGAAAAGACTGAAATTTTCAAGGATTTCATTTTACTTGGATCCATAATCAATGCCCATGGAAGCAGAAGTCAAGAAATCAAAGGAAGTATTGCACCGGGCAAATCTGTTGCAAAAGACCTCTTCACAGTGTTGAAAAACAAAGATATGACTTGAGGACTAAGGTATGCCTTATCCAAGCCATAGTATTTTCAGTCACCTCATATGCATGTGAAAGCTGGACAATGAATAAGGAAGACCAAAGAAGAACTGATGTCTTTGAATTATGGTGTTGGCAAAAAATATTGAATGTACCATGGACTGCCAAAAGAGAAACAAATCTGTCTTGGAAGAAGTACAGACAGAATATTCCTTAGCACTGAGGATGGAAAGACTTCATCTCATGTACTTTTGACATGCTATCAGGAAGGACCAGTCCCTGGAGAAGGACACCATGCTTGGTAAAGTAGAGGGCCAGGGAAAATGAGGAAGACCCTCAACGAGATGGATTGACACAGTGGCTGCATCAATGGGCTCAAACATAGGAACAATTGTGAGGATGATGCCGGATGGGTCAGTATTTTGTTCTGTGGTGCAGAGGGTTGCTATGAGTCAGAACTGACTTGACAGCACCTAACAACAACAATAAATGGCTAATGACATTAAGTGTATTTTCATATGCTTGTTGGCCATTTGTATATCCTCTTTGGTGAAATGTCTATTCAGGTCCTTTGCCCATTATTCAATTGGATTGTTTATCTTTTTCTTAAGTTGTAGGCGTTCTTTATATATTCTGGATATAAAAACCTTACCTAAACAAAGTTCCCCCAAATTTTCTCCCAGTCTGTAGTTTGTCTCTTCACTGTTAATAAAGTCCTTTCATCTACAGAAGTTTTAACTTTGATGAGATCTCATTTATCTGTTTTGTCTTTGTTGTTTACACATTTGGTGTCATATCTAAGAATCCGTTGTTGAAGACTAGGTCCCAAATCATTACCCATATGTTTTTATTTATGATTTTAATGGTTTTAGGTCATACTTTTAGGTCTTTGAAATATTTTGAGTTACTTTTTGTACATGGTGTGAGGTATGGGTCTAAGTTCATTCTTTTGCAGGTGGAAATCCTGTTTTCCCAGGACCACTTATTAAAGAGACTATTCTTTCCTCTTTTGATGAATTTAGCACCCTTATCAAAGATTAACTGACCATAGATGTGCATGCTTATCCCTGAACTCTCAATTCTATTCCGTTAGTCTCTATGTCTATCATTACATCAGACTCTTCTGATTGCTGTAACTTTATGTTTTGAGATCAAGAAGTGTGAGTACTCCTACTCTGATCGTCTTTGTCAAGATGGCTATCACTATTTGGGGTCCTTTGCAGTTCCATATAAATCTGAGGATTGGTTGTTCCAGTTCTGAAAGCAGGCTTTTGGAATTTTGTTGGTATTGTATCGAATTTCATACATAGCTTTAGGTAGTATTGACATCTCAACAATATGAAATTTTCTAATCCATGAGCACAGAATGTCCTTTCATTTATTTAGAACATCTTGTATTTCTTTTAAGGATCCCTGGTAGCACAGTGGTTAAGTGCTTGGCTGCTAGCTGGAAGGTCTAAGTTTCGAACCCACCAGCTGCTCTGCATGAGAAAGCTGTGGCAGTTTGCTTCTGTGAAGATTACGTCTTTGGAAACCCTATGGGGCAGTTGTACTGTCCTATAGGGTCGCTATGAGTCAGAATCCACTAGATGGCACCTAACAACAGCAAACTATGTGGGTGACTAAAAGCCATATTTTCCCCATTGATTAGTTTAATTATTCATTATAGAAAAACTTAACAAGCATCTATTAAATTCCAAGCAATGTGCTCAGATAAACATACAAAGATGAATAAGATGAAACTACTGAGTTTATAGCATTATTAGGCAATCAGTTATAAAAAAACAAATAGTTAAAGCACAATTAGGTAATTGCTATCATAGGTGAAATCATAAGGCACTACAAGAAGTGTGTAGGCAGAGAGTCTATTGTCAGAAACAACAACAGCATCACCTAACACTCAGTATGTGCCATGTGACAGGGGCTGTGTTAGAAGCTTTACATGTATCATCTTAATTTTATTGAACCCTGTGAATTATGTTATTATTATTATAACATAAACAATATAAAGAAAACAAAAATTCTCACATCTGGACCAATAAACAACATGATGATAACTGATGAAGAAATGAAAGCTGTTAAGGATTTCGTTCTACTTGGATCAACAAGTCGTGCTCATAAAGCAGCAGTCAAGAAATCAAACAATGTATTGCACTGGGAAAATCTACTGCAAAAGACCTCTTTAAAGTGTTAAAAAGCAAAGAAGTCAATTTGATGACTGAGGTGCTCCTGACCCAAACCATGTTCTTTTCAACGACCTCATTTGCATGTGAAAGCTGTATGATGAAAAATAAATATCAAAGAAGAGTTGATACATTTGAATTATGGTGTTGCCGAAGAATAATGCATATAGCATGGACTGCCAGAAGAACAAACAAATTAGTTTTGGAGAAAGTACAGCCAGAATGCTCCTTAGAAGTGAGGATGGCAAGACTTCACCTTGCTTACTTTAGACATGTCATTAGGAAAGACTAATCGCTAGAAAAGAACATCATGCTTGGTAAAGTAGAGGGTCAGCGAAAACAAGAAAAAGCCTCCCTAAGATGGATAGACACAATAGCTGCAATAAAGGGCTCAAAATTATCAATAATTATGAGGATGGCCCAAGATCAGCAAATGTTTCATTCTGTCTTACGTGAGGTCGCCACGATCTGGAGCAGACTCAACAGCAACTAACAACAATGACTGTCATTCCATAAAATTAGACTCATCTAGCTAATTTTTAATGTCTTTGAGTGTCAGTTTGAACAACACTTTTCTTAAGAGGCCATTCTGAGTCTTAAAATATATTAAGCACCCTTGGCACTTTAATCCAGGAGATCCTTGGGTGGCATAAATGCTTTGCACTTGTCTATTAACCTAAAGGTTGGCAGTTCAAACCCACCCAGCATCACCATGGAAGATTAAAAAAAAGTTGCTGTCAAGTCAATTCTGACTCATTGCAACCCTAAAGGACAGAGTAGAATTGCCCCATAAGGTTTCCAAGGAGCAGCTGGTGGATTCGAACTGCAGACCTTTTGGTTAACAGCAGAGCTCTTAAACACTGCGCTACCAGGAAAGATAGGTCTGGTGATTTTCTTCCATAAAGAATACAGGCCCAAAAACACCCCTATGAAGCAGTTCTACTAGATAAAACATGTGTCACCATGAGATGGAATCCACTTGATGGCCACCACTTGGATTTGGTTTTTTTGGCTTTTTAATCACATAGTTCTCTGTGCTGCTCTATGAGCATACTCTGAGTATTCATTTACAGTTTGTATTCACCAAAAGGCAGAAAAGTGCATGAGGATGGAGACTTTGTCTGCCTTATTTATTTTTGTAACTTCAAAGCATATAATACACCTATAGGTAAGTGAATACAGACTTATCTATAAGCACATAATAAGAATCAGAGCAAAGATTCAACCTAGATCTATTTTTAAAACCTATATTTTTATTCACTAGACTATGAAGTCCCTCAATGACATTAAAAATTTCCACTTCTTTAAACTGAATATTTTTAATACATTGAAAGTCTGATAATTTTTTTCCTGGTCTGGTATTTTCAGTAGCTCGTTACCAACAGATTAGATAAATTTTTTTTTAAATATATTAAATGAATTATATACAGTCTTGTCAGACTTCCTTTATGTCATTTTTTCAAATCTTAATAGAGAACAATATTTTTTCTTTACTACTGTGATAGTAAATGCTATAAAAGATGGAAAATTACAAGATAAAAATTCAAATTACTGTAGAAGATTGCAGATTTTATATGATAGGAAAATACCAATGAGCACATATCTGTCTCAACTAGATGTTAATGGTAAGATTGGATTAATAGTAGCATAATTCAAACATTAAAAAAGAATAAAAGTGTGCATAGTGAACATTCATACTGCAAGTGAATATAATAACTTGACTATATTCTAAAAATAATTCACTGATTGAGATTATAGTCACTTTTCAACACAAAATGGCATGTATTACTTCCTTTATTCACTGGTTCATTATATACTCTGGATGTCTTATTCTAATTAGCCAATAATTACTGTTAAAGACTATTTTAACATTTGATACAATTCTACACCATAGCAACATGATCTAAAGAAATCTACGCTTATAAATTTAATTTTCTTAGGGAAACATTTACATTTCACCTATAAACTTTCTCAATATTAAAATGATATAATTTTAAAGAAAGTGTTCCTATCATGGCATTTAACAAGCTTCATACAAGATAAAGCACTTGACACCAACTTATTAGAGGAAAAATCAGATATAAGGCTTTAAAAAAATGAAGAAACCCTAAGAATTATGTGAGACTCTATCAGGAGGAATAACCTATGACTGATTACAGTAAAATACAGAGATATAATACAGAAAATACAGAGAGAATTATTCAAGATTTGTTGGCAGAAAACTTCCCTGATATTGTGAAAGATGAGAAGATATCTCTTCAAAATGCTCATCGAACCCCACATAAGGTAGATCCCAAAAGAAAGTCACCAAGGCATATTATAATCAAACTTGCCAAAACCAAACATAAAGAGAGAATTTTAAGAGCAGCTAGGGATAAACGAAAAGTCATCTACAAAGGAAAGTTGAGAAGACTAAGTTTGGACTACTCAGCAGAAACCATGCAGACAAGAAGGCAATGGGATGACATACATAAAGCCTTGATGGAAAAAAACTGCCAGCCAAGAATTATATGTCCAGCAAAGCTTTCTCTCAAATGTGACAGCAAAATTAGGGCATTTCCGGATAAATAGAAGTTTAGGAAATTTGCAAAAACCAAACCAAAATTACAAGAAAGACTAAAGGGAGTCCTCCAATTAGAAAATCAATAACATTAGATAACAAACCAAGACTAGAACACAGGACAGAGCAACTAAATATCAACCCAGATATAGAAGTCACAAAAATAAATCAAAGCTAAAAACTGAAAATAGGGAAACAGAGATGTCAATATGTAGAAGATGACAATATTAAAACAAAAAAAGAGGGACAGAAAATGTAGACATAGACTTTTCATATGGAGAGGAAGTCAAGGCGATATAAGGAAATAAAAGACTGGTTTAAACTTAGAAAAATAGGGGAAAATATTAAGGTAACCACATAAGAAACTAACAATACTGCACATCAAAATAAAAAACAAGAAAAATATAAAGACTCAGTAAACACAAAATCAACAACAATGAAAAAGATGAAAAGAAAACATAAAGAAAAATGACTCAGCACAGAAAATTCAGTAGAACAAAGAAACTGTCAACAACACACAAAAAAAAGACACCAAAATGACAGACCTAAACTCATACCTACCAATAATTATGCTGAATGCAAATGGACTAAATGCACCAATAAAGAGACAGAGAGTGGCAAAATGGATAAAAAAAACATGATTCACCTATATGCTGCCTATAAGAGAAACACCTTAGACTTAAAGACACAAACAAATGAAAACTCAAAGGATGGAAAAAAATATATCAAGCAAACAACACTCAAAAAAGAGCAGGAGTGGCAATATTAATCTCTGACAAAAAAGTTTTAAAGTAAAATCCACCACAAAGGATAAGGAAGGACACTATATAACGATTAAAGGGTCAATACACCAGGAGGACATAACTATAATAAATATTTACGCACCCAACGGCAGGGCTCCAAAATACATAAAACAAACTCCAACAGAATTGAAAAGAGAGATAGACAGCTCCACAATAATAGTAGGAAACTTCAACACACCACTTTGGGAGAAGGACAGAACATCCAAAGAAGCTTATGAAAGACACGGAAGATCTAAATGCTACAATCAACCAACTTGATCTCATGGACATATACTGAACACTCCACCCAACAACAGCAAAATATACTTTCTTTTCCAATGCGCATGGAACATTCTCCAAAATAGACCACCTATTACACCATAAAGCAAGCCTTAACAAAATCTAAAGCATCGAAATATTACAAAGCATCTTTTCTGACCATAAAGCCATAAAACTAGGAATCAATAACAGAAAAAGCAAGAGAAAAAAATCAAACACATGGAAACTGAACAACACCTTGCTCAAAAACTACTGGCTTACAGAAGAAATTAAGGATGGAATAAAGAAATTCATAGAATCAAATGAGAATGAAAACACTTCCTACCAGAACCTTTGGAATACAGCAAAAGCAGTGCTCAGAGGTTAGTTTATAGCAATAAATGCATACATCCAAAAAGAAGAGCCAAAAGCAAAACATTAACCCTACAACTCGAACAAGTAGAAAGAGAGAAGCAAAAGAAGCCCTCGGGTGCCAGAAGAAAGGAAACAATAAGAATTAGAGTAGAATTAAATGAAATAGGAATAGAAAAACAATTGAAAGAGTTAACAAGACCAAAAGCTGGTTCCTTGAAAAGATCAACAAAATTGATAA
>NW_004444164.1:1819246-1842076 GCF_000243295.1 Trichechus manatus latirostris | reverse complement strand
AAAGACCTACACAATGAAAACTACAAGACGCTACTGCAAGAAACCAAAAGAGACCTGCATAAGTGGAAAAACATACCTTGCTAATGGATAGGAGGACTCAGCACTGTGAAAATGTCTATTCTACCCAAAGCGATCTGCAGATACAATGCAATCCTGATCCAAATTCCAACGACATTTTTTAATGAGATGGAGAAACAGATCACCAGCTTCATACGGAAAGGGAAGAGGCCTCAGATAAGTAAAGCTTTATTCAAGAAGAAGAACAAAGTGGTAAGCTTCACACTACCGGATTTCAGAACCTATTATACCACCAAGGTAGTCAAAACAGCCTGGTACTGGTACAATAGATAAACAGACCAATGGAACAGAATTGAGAACCCAGACATAAATTCATCCACCTATGAGCAGATGATTTTTGACAAAGGTCCAAAGTCTGTTAATTGGAGAAAAGACAGTCTCTTTAACAAACGGTGCCTGCATAACTGGATATCCATATGCAAAAAATTGAAACAAGACCCACAGCTCACAACATGCACAAAAACTAACTCAAAAATGGATCAAAGACTTAAATATAAAATCGAAAATGATAAAGATCATGGAAGAAAAAATAGGGACAATGCTGGGAGCCACAATATATGGCATAAACAGAATATGAACCATAAGTAACAATGCACAAACACCAGAAGAGAAACTAGATAACTGGGAGCTCCTGAAAATCAAACACTTATGCTCATCAAAACACTTCACCAAAAGAGCAAAAAGATAAGCTACAGACTGGGAAAAATTTTTTGGCTACAATAAATCCAATTAGCATCTAATCCCTAAAATCTACAAGACACTGCAAAACTTCAACAATAAAAAGACAAATAACCTAATAAAAAAATGGGCAAAAGAAATGATAAAGAACAATGATGAAGCTATGAAACATCGTATAACTGGGTGGAAGCTAGAACTTATTATGCTGAGTGAATTTAGTTAGGCACAGAAGGACAAATACTGTATAAGACCACTATTATAAGAACTCAAGAAAAGGTTTAAACACAGAAGAAAACATTCTTTGATGGTTATGGGGGTAGGGAGAGAGGGTGAGTGTTATTCACTAACTAGATACTAGATAAGAATGATCCGAGGTGAAGGGAAGGACAGCACACACTACAGGGGAAGCCAGCATAACTGGACTAAACCAAAGCTAAGAAGTTTCCTCAATACAATCAAGTAATTTGAGAGACAGAGGAGCAGGGATGCGGGGTCTGGGGACAATGCTTTCAGGGGACATCTATGACAATTGGCATAACAAACCTTATTAAGAGAATGTTCTGCATCCTACTTTGGTGAGTGGCATCTGGGGTCTTAAAAGCTTGCAAGCGGCCATCTAAGATGCATCAATTGGTCCCAACCACTTGGAGTAAAGGAGAACGAAGAACACCAAAGACAGAAGGAAAGTATTGGCCCAAGAGACAGAATGGGCCACATAAACCAGAGACTTCATCAGCCTGAGACCAGAAGAACTAGATGGTGTCCGGCTACCACCAATGAACGTCCTGACAGGGAACACAACAGAGGGTCCCTGATGCAGCAGTAGAACAATGGGATGCAGAACTCAAATACTAGTAAGAAGACCAGACTTAATGGTCTGACTAAGACTGGAGGTGCCCCAGAAAGCATGGCCCCTGGTCTCTTCATCACCCTAGAACTAAAACAATTTCTGAGGCCAACTCTTCAGACAGAGATTGGACTGGACTGTGGGACATAAAGTGATACTCATGAAGAATGTGCCTCTTAGAGAAGTAGATATAAGAGACCAAAGGGGTGGCTTCTGTCCAGAGATGAGAGGGGAAGCAGAGAGAGTTAGGAGCTGGTTGAATGTTCATGGGGAATCAGGGGTGGAGGGGAGGAGTGTGCTGTCACAGAATGGGGTGAGCAGTTGGGGTCTCATAACAATGTATGTTAAAAAAAAAAATGGGCAAAAGATATGAACCGGCACTTTGCCAAAGAAGACATTCAGGCAGCTAACAGACACATGAAGAAATGCTTACCATCATTAGCCATTAGAGAAATGCAAATCAAAGCTACAATGAGACACCATCTCACCCCAACAAGCCTAGCATTAATACAAAATACAGAAAATAATAAATGTCAGAGAGGTTGTAGAGAGACTGGAACACTTATACACTGTTGTTGGGAATGTAAAATGATACAACCACTTTGGAAATTGATTTGGTGCTTCCTTAAAATGCTAGAAATAGAAGTACCATATGATCCAGCAATCTCGCTCCTTAGAATATATCCTAGAGAAATAAGAGCCATCACATGAATAGATATATGCACACACATGTTCATTGCAGCACTGTTCACAATAGCAAAAATATGGAAACAACCTAGGTGCCCATCAACAGACAAATGGATAAACAAATTATGGTATATTCATACAATGGAATACTACACAACAGTAAAGAATGACGATGAATCCATGAAAACTTTTATAACATCAAAGAATCTGGAAGGCATTATGCTGAGTGAATTTAGTCAGTCATAGAAGGACAAATACTGTATAAGACAACTATTATAAGAACTCAAGAAAAGGTTTAAACACAGAAGAAAACATTGTTTGATGGTTATGGGGCTGGGGAGGGAGGGAGGGGACATTCAGTAACTAGATAGCAGGCAGTAATAATCTTAGCTGAAGGGAAGGACAGCACACACTACAGGGGAAATCAGCACAGCTGGACTAAACCAAAGATAAGAAGTTTCCTGAATACAACCAAATACTTCAAGGGACAGAGTAGCAGGGATGGGGGTCCGTGGACCATGCTTTCAGGGGACATCTAGGTCAACTGGCATAACAAAGTTTATTAAGAAAATATTCTGCATACTACTTTGGTGAGTGGCTTCTGGGGTATTAAAAGCTAGCTAGTGGCCATCTAAGATGCATCAATTTGTCCCAACCCACCTGGAGAAAAGGAGAATGAAGAACACCAAAGTCAAAGGAAAGTATTAGCCCAAGAGACAAAAAGGGCCACATAAACCAGAGACTGCATCAGCCTGAGAACAGAAGAACTAGATGGTGCCCAGCTACCACCAATGACCGCCCTGACAGGGAACACAACAGAGAGTCCCTGATGAAGCGGAGAAAAGCACAGGGAAGAACTCAAATTCCAGTAAAAATTAATGGTCTGATCGAGACTGGAGGAACCCCAGAAAGGATGACCTCCGGACTCTCTGTCAACTCAGAACTAAAACCATTCCCGAGGCCAACTCTTCAAAGAGTAGACTGGATTATGGGGCATAAAATGATACTCATGAAAAGCGTGCTTCTTAGCTCAAGTAGATACATGAGACTAAATGGACAGCTTCTGTCCAGAGGTGAGATGGGAAGGCAGAGAGGGTCAGGAGCTGGTTGAATGGACATGGGAAATCAGGGGTGGAAATGAGAGTGTGCTGTCACAGTATAGGGAGAGCAATTAGGGTCACACAACAATGTATGTATAAATTTTTGTGACAGAGTAACTTGAATTGTAAACTTTCACTTAAAGTACAATAAAATTTTAAAAAAAGAAGCTTCATACAGTGATTTTTGCCATACATATTTGCCTTTCTTTAACTCAAAATTCTAATCTTTTTGTAAACTTGCAAAATTAATCATTCTCCTCTTGATTTGGTCATTATTATTTTTTAATACCAATCTGTGGGGCATGTGTGTATAGCTGAAAAATAGTAAATCTATTTTGTGAATACAGATTTTCTATTCCTGAAGATAAATGTATGCATTTAGAAATGCTTAGTATTACAGGAGCACGTCTGTGGTGCAAACAGTTAAACTCTCAACTCCTGTCTCACCAAAAGGCTATAAATAGTACTACCAAAAGGTTGTCAGTTTGAACTCAACCAGAGAAGCCTCCGAAGACAGGCCTGGCATCTGCTTCCAAAACATGACAGCTTTGAAAACAACTAAGGAGCAATTCTACTCATAATTTACTCAGCAGCAAGTAACAACAACAAAGATCTATATATATATATATATATATATGCCATAGTTGCAATTTTCCAAGTTGTTTCACACATCTATGAATTCAGGCTTTCTGCTTGACTTAAATTTACAGATAACTTTTGGATATCTTCTTAGTTCAGCTTCTCAGATTATTTGCTTCTTGAAAGTGAAGAGGACTTGAAGCATTTACTGATGAAGATCAAAGACTACAGTCTTCAGTATGGATTACACCTCAACATAAAGAAAACAAAAATCCTCACATTTGGACCAATAAGCAACATCATAATAAATGGAGAAAAGACTGAAGTTGTCAAAGATTTCATTTTACTTGGATCCACAGTCAACAACCATGGAAGCAGCAGTTAAGAAATAAACGACATATTGCGTTGGGCAAATCTGCCGCAAAAGACCTGTTTAGAGTGTTAAAAAACAAAGATGTCACTTTGAGGACTTAGGTGCACCTGACCTAATCCATGATTTTTTCAATTACCTCATTTGCATATGAAAGCCAGACAATGAATAAAGAAGACCAAAGAAGAACTGATGCCTTTGAATTACAGTACTAGTAGAACAAACAAATCAGTCTTGGAAGAAGTACAGGCAGAATGCTCCTTGGAAGCAAGGATGGTGAGACATTGTCTCATATACTTTGGACATGTTATCAGGAGGGACCAGACTGTGGAGAAGGACATCACGCTTGGTAAAGTAGAGCGTCGGCGAAAAAGAGGAAGACCCTCAACAAGATGGATTGACACAGTGGCTGCAATAATGGGCTCAAACACAGCAATCATTGCGAGGACGGCACAGGACTGGGCAGTGTTTCGTTCTGTTGTACAGGAGGTCACTATGAGTTGGAACCGACTCGATGGCACCTCACAAAACAGCAACATTTAGACATCATTTGGACAACAACATTTGGAATCAACTTGATGGCAACGCATTTGATTTTTTGTTTTTTTTTTTGGTTTGGACATCTTAGGAAAGAGTAATTGCAACATAAGACCATGAAATCAAGCTTACAGGAAAATTTTAATTATTCTATGCAACCAAATTATATCAACAGTATTTTGTGCATATGAACACACACTAGTCTTACAGAGATTTGTACATTGTGGCACTTGCTCTTCTCTGCTCTTAAAGAGTATATAATCTACCTCATGGCCCTCCCTCACCAAAAGGCTATACATAGTATCACCAGGTACATATCTGTGAAGCATTGAATAAGTTGCCATTTCCACAGCCTTTTCTGAGAAAATTTTTATTTATAGGTTTTTATTATGTCAGATGATTCTGTGATGCTAGCCACAACTGAATGAATGGGTGGTGGGAGTAGCTTAACTCCAAAACTGATAGTAGGTAAGAAGAGACCTTTGATGAGAACACTAACTTAGGTACTTTTATACCTACAAATGTATCATAAACCTTTCTCAACGAGTTTGAATATGAACCATCTCAAATGTATGAAGGAGAGTAGACAGTTGGTAGGACAGAAGCAAACAAACATCAGGAAACAGAAGACATGACATGATAGGAAGTATGAGACAACAGAAACCAATACTAATCTGAAGTTACCAGATAGAAAAAATGGAAAGTTGGAAAAGTTAGGCAATAGCAGAGTAGAAAAAGCAAATAAAGTAAAAGCAGAGCAGAAGAAGAGTCAGGAGAATGGAAGAGTACTGTGATGGCTACTAGGTCCTCAGATCTATCAGACCATGAGAACCACACAGGTATACTAAAAGTGATGAACAAATTTCCAGTTTCCCATGACTTCTTTGCAGGAGTAGCCTCTCATTCATTTGCGAGAATAGATCGTGCTCATTTTTTCCCTATTCTAATATTAGTGACTTGTCTTGGTAGGTTGAAATTGACAAGGGTGGAAGCATTTACACCACAACAATTGACACATTCTACAAATTAATACTTTTTTTTTCTTTTTTACCTGCAGATCTGGCTATTATATTAAACATTTACCAACATTTACCACTTGTTCTGGATGTTTACTTCTGAGATTATTTCTTTTCTTCCTTAATCCTGTTTTATCTATAAAATGAACTTGTTTTTACATTGGTACTTTTGTTTTTTCCTATTCCCAAAAACCTGAAAGAACTAGATGCAATTTTTCTAGTTATCCTTCCCATTCAGTGAGATTTATTGAAGTATATTATTGATTAAGCACTGTAGACAATGAATTATGCACAATTGGTTCTGAGGTAAATAAGACATCATACTTGTCTTCAGATCAATTACAGTCTAATGGAGAAATATATAAGAAGATAAATTATTCCAGTATAGTGCCATAGAACTATAATTGAGCTTATTTTGAGGGGTGCAGTGGATAGTCTCAAAAAAAAAAAAGATATTTCCATTTCTTGGGAGTAAGTATTGGTGTCTGGAAATATTGCTAAGAAGATTTGATAATTAAGTCTTTGATTTTAATGATGCCTCCGTTTTAGTCATGAAGATGGTTTAGAAGGAAGAACAAGTTGTTCCAACAGAGAGGACTCAAAAAGAGTTTAGGAGAGAAGGGATTAGAGGGTGGATATAAGATGGTACTAAGAGATCAGAAAGTAATTGTGAAAATTCAGATACAAAAGTCAGAAATATTACTGAGTCCCTCCTCTTAACCATTACCAGGAGATATGTGAACTTCCCTCCATTCATTTTAGCCATACTATTACCGTCTTTTTGTATTAATTTTTATTATGTTTTAATCTCTTAAAGAACAGGAACTACATTCTCCTCCTTTTAGCATCTGTTATGGGATGTAGCACAATAAACAACCTATGGTTACAGGGACTTGTACATAATGATGTAAAATCACTGAGCAAATGCTGGAAAACAGACTTAGAGTTCATGTTTGATTTGGTAGCATAGTAAAGTTAAAATTGTTTATTTTAAAAACAGTAAAATTAGGTACGAGATTCATTTGTTGTTGTTGTTAGGTGTTCCCACTCATAGTGACCCTACAGGACAGGGTAGAACTGCCCCATAGGATTTCCAAGGAGTGGCTGGTGGATTTGAACTGGTGACCTTTTGGTGAGCAGCTGAGCTCTTAACAGCTATGTTACTAGGGGTCCATCAGATTCATAGTAGATTTTAAAACTGCTAAATTGTAATTATGGAATGTAATCTGGGTTTTATTTTTGAGACATTATCATGTGTTACTTAACATATTTGAGAAAACATTATTTGTCACTTATCAATGTATTTGGATAGTTGAGTGTTGAAAGGGTGCTACTTTATTTTTCCCAAAATGTAAATGTTTTTGGTTTTTATTCTATAATTAATATCTGCTTTAAATTTCTAAGCAATTTTTCAATAACCAAAAAAAGACAAAAAGTATTATATTTTTTATTTCACATCTCTGTTACTTTGACAACAAAAATATAATTTTTATTTTTTATTCTTACTAGGAGCTGATTCTTGATGTAAGAAACAGGTACTACTGCACAGTTCAGTAGTTCTCTTTCCAATTTTGAGCTTTGCATACTTCATAGTTTAAACTGAATTTCAGTGTAGAAAGAAATAAGCTTCAGTTTGTCTCTTGCCTATGTATTTACAGTTTCGTTTGCAACCAGCTCCCTACTTAGCCACTCAGTGTGGGTTCTTTGTCCATGTGTAATCTGGCACTTTACTGCTCCCTTGGTTCCGAGCAAGGGACCATCATTCTGGAGCACTACCTGGAACAAGGGCCTCATCTCTCGCCCAGACCTACTTTAAAAGTGGGGATAAAATAATAAGAAACTGTAATGAATCTTTTTATAAAGGGAAATATATATTTTTTTTATGAGGGAAAAAAGTTACCCTCAAATCATATAACGTTTTACAACTATGAGTTTTCATAAATTCATTTTTATTTTAAAGAATATATTCACATCACTAGAAAAAGTACCTACAAAGGTCCTCTGTGCTTCTTTACTTCATTTTACCCTAATGTTGTACTATTAAGAAGTACTTAACGAAACCTGAAAAGTACTATTTATTCAATAAGGACTTATGAAAATATAAAATATGTAAGGCACTTTGGTAGGTACTTTAAAGTATACTATATATATATATATATATGGATGTAGTTCTTGCCCTCTTGTAATTCACAGTTTCATATAACAAGATCTAGGAACATAATTTTCATCTTTTCAAGTCTTGTAAGAAAATTATAAGAAAAATAATATATACTACGTGCATGCCTGTGTGTGTTGTTGGTTGCTGCCATGAGTCAGTTCCGAATCAGACCCTATGTACAACAGAACGAAACACTGCCTGGTTCTGTACCATCCTCATATTGTCACCATGTTTGAGCCCACTGTTGAAGCCACTACGTCAATCCATCTCATTCAGAGTTTTCCTTTTTCACTGACCCTCAACTTTATCAAGCATGATAACCATCTCCAGGGACTGGTTCCTAATGATATGTCCAAAGTACATGAGATGAAGTCTCACCATCCTCAATTCAAAGGAACATTCTGGCTATACTTCTTCCAAGAAAGGTTTGTTTGTTCTACTGGCAGTCCACGATATATATATTCAATATTCTTCACCAACACCGTAATTCAAAGGAGTCAATTCTTCTTCGGTCTTTCTTATTCATTGCCCAGATTTCACATGCATGTGAAGTGAATGAAAATACCATAGCTTGTGTCAGGTGTACCTTAGTCTCCAAAGTGACATCTGTGATTTTTAACACTTTAAAGAGGTCTTTTGCAGCAGATTTGCTCATTGCAATACTTCATTTGATTTTTTGACTGCTGTTTCCATGGGCCTTGATTGTGGATCTAAGTAAGATGAAATCCTTGACTTCAGTCTTTTCTCTTTATCATGATGTTGCTTACTGGCCCAGTTGTGAGGATTTTTATTTTCTTTATGTTGAGGTGCAATCCATACTGAAGGCTGTAGTCTTTGATTTTCATCAGTAAGAGCTTCAAGTCCTCTTCATTTTCAGCAAGCAAGGTTGTTATCATCTGCATAACACAGGTTGTTAATGAGTCTTCCTCCAATCCTGATGCCACGTTCTTCTTCACGTAGTCCAGCTTCTTGGATTGTTTGCTCAGCATACAGCTTGAATAAACATGTTGAAAGGCTACAACCTAAACGCCCACCTTTCCCGACATTAAACCCTGTAGTATTCCCTTGTTCTGTTCGAACAATTACCTCTTGGTCTATGTACATGTTATTCATAACCACAATTAAGTGTTCTGGAATCCCCATTCTTTGCAATATTAGTCATAATTTTCTATGATCCACACAGTTGAATATCTTTGCATAGCCAATAAAACACACATAAGCATCTTTTTGGTATTTTCAGCTTTCAGCCAAGATCTATCTGATATCAGCAATGATATCTCTCCTTCCACGACCTCTTCTGAATCCAGCTAGAACTTCTGGCAGTTCACTGTTGATGTACTGCTACAACTGCTTTTGAATAATCTTTAGCAAAATTTTACTTGTGTGTGATATTAATGATATTGTTGATTAATTTCATCATTCTGTTGGATAACATTTCTTAGGAATGGGCACAAATATGGATCTCTTCCAGTTGGTTGGCCAGAAAGCTGTCTTCCAAATTTCAGCACTGTGCTGCTTTGTTGAAACATCTCAACTGTTATTCCGTCAATTCCTGGAGGCTTGTTTTTCACCAATGCCTTCAGTGCAGCTTGGACTTACTTCTTCCTTCAATACCATCCATTCTTGATCATATGCCACCCCTGAAATGACTGAACATTGACCAATTCTTTTTGGTACAGTGACTCGGTGTGTTCCTTCCATCTTCTTTTGATGCTTCCTGTGTTGCTTAATATCTTCCCCACAGAATCCTTCACTTTTGCAACTAGAGGCTTGAATTTTTTTTTTTTCCCAGTTTATTTCAGCAGGAGAAATACTGAGTGTGTTCTTCCCTTTTGGTTTTGTAACTCTTGGTCTTTGCACATTTCATTATAATACTTTATTTTGTCTTCTCGAGCCACCCTTTGAAATCTTCTGTTCAGCTCTTTTACTTCATTATTTCTACCTTTCACTTTAGCTACCCACGTTCAAGAGCAAGTTTCAGAGTTTCTTATGGTATCCATTTTGGTCTTTTCTCTTTTTCCTGTCTTTTTAATGACTTTTTACTTTCTTCATGTATGATGTCCTTGATGTCATTCTACAACTCATCTGGTCTTTGGTCATTAGTGTTCAATGTGTCAAATCTATTCTTGAGACGGTCTCTAAATTCAGGTGGGATACACTCAAGGTCGTACTTTTATTCTCATGGACTTGCTTTAACTTTCTTCAGCTTCAACTTGAACTTGAACTAGCAATTAATAGTCTGTTCCAGTTGGCCCCTGACCTTGTTCTGACTAATGATATTGAACTTCTGCATTGTCTCTTTCCACAGATACAATCAATTTGATTCCTGTGTATTTCATCCAGCGAGGTCCATGTATATAGTCAGCATTTATGTTGCTGAAAAAAGGTATCTGCAATGAAGAAGTCATTGGTCTTGCAAAATTCTATCATGGGCTGTCTGGCATTATTTCTGTCACCAAGGCCATATTTTCCAACTATTGATCCTTCTTCTTTGTTTCCAACTTTCGAATTCCAATCACTAGTAATTATCAATACATCTTGATTGCATGTGTGATCAATTTCAGACTGCAGAATTTGGTAAGAATCTTCAGTTGCCTCATCTTTGGCATTAGTGGTTGGTGCATAAATTTGAATAATAGTTACATTAACTGGTCTTCCTTGTAGGCTTATAGATATTATCCTATCACTGACAGCATTCTACTTCCGGATAGATCTTGAAATGTTCTTTTTGACGATGAACACGACTCCATTCCTCTTCAATTTGTCATTCCCAGCATAGTAGACCATATGATCGTCTGATTCAAAATGGCCTCTATCAGTCCATTTCAGCTCTCTAATGCTTAGGAATTTGATCTTTATGTGGTCCATTTTATTTTTGATGACTTCCAATATTCCTAGATTCATACTTGGTACATTCCATGTCCCAATTATAATAAATGTTTGCAGCTGCTTCTTCTCATTTTCAGTCGTGCAACCTCAGCAAATCAAGGTCCCAAAAGCTTGACTCCATCCACATCATTAACGTAGACTCTACTTTGAGGAGGCAGCTCTTCCCCAGTTGTCTCTGAGTGCGTTCCAACCTGAGGGGCTTATCTTCTGGCACTATACCAGACAATATTCTGCTGCTACTCATAACGTTTTCACTGGCCAGTTTTTCCAGAAGTAGACCACCAGGTCCTTCTTCCTAGTCTCTCTTAGTCCGGAAGCACCATTGAAACCTGTCCACCATGAGTGACCCTGCTGGTATTTAATATACCAGTGACTGGCATAGCTTCCAGCATTATAGTAACTCAGAAGCAGACACACGGGGATGTCTATGCATAATAACCATCTAAAAAAAAAAAAGTTGCTGTGGAGTCAATTCCAACTCATAGCAACCCTACATAGGCCAGAGTAGAAATGTCTGTCCCATAGGCTTTCCAAGGTTGCAATCTTTATGAGTCGGAATCGACTCCACAGCTCTGGGTTTATTTGTTTGTACTTTTTAATCTTTACAGAAGCAAACATCACATTTTTCTTTTGCCAAATAGCTGATGGGTTCAAACCGCTGACCTCTGGTAAGCAGCTGAGTGCTGAACCACTGCACCACCACAGTTCCTTGTGTGTATCACAAATACCTCAAATTAAAAATAGAGGCTATTTGGCATCATGACACAAAGTTGACAGTAATAGACATAATATGTAATGTCATAAAATTTACCAATCTACAGATAGCTCAGAAACTAAGACACTGAAAAAGAAGTTTTTATTAGTTTAACTTAAATTAAAAAACCTAAATTGATTACTTGTATGTATATCATTCTTGAGGAATGAAAAGTTGTGTATCAAAAGAAATGTTATATTAATAAAAATCATTACAGTTATGCAAATCATGGTGATGCTATTTGGCTTTGGGAAGAAAAAAATTTAATATCATAAAGTATTATAAAACATTTTCTTATGTATTTCAAAAGTTTGGTTTTCAAATAAAATCAAAACATACTCTGAATAAAACAGAAAATATATTTTAGAAATGTAAATTCCACACCACATATAATTTAGTCAAAGGAGCAAGAATTGTTGGCTTTTTTCCCCTGCCTTTAACTTCATTAAAGTAACTGATGGCCCTTTTATTCACAAATTCCTTTAGAAAGTTCACATTTTGTTTATTTTATTTAATACAAATCACTGCTAGCAGTGTTTGCATCGCTAATGGTTCTCTTTCAAAGTCTGTTGATAGCTTAGTTGGATTTTCTTTCAAATTTAAGTAGGTAATTTGTCCATTTATATATGAGAATACGGTACTAAAAAGAATGTGTTCGTTTTTCTTGTTTTTAAAATATCTGTAGAAGTGCTGACAACACAGGAGACAAGGCTTCTCCAGCTTTTTAGCATCTGCCAGAAAAAGGTGCTAATGAAACCAAACTAATAGGTTTGAGGCATCTGAATTCATATTGAATAAGTATTTACTAACTAACCATTGTGTCAAAGACACTGCTAGATGGAATGGCAAACACTGACACAGTACAATAATGTGATGAATGAGTTGGAGAGAAAATATGGGAAAATAAACATATGCCAATAACTAACATCAGTAGAATAAGCTCTACATGAAACTAAGAGGTAGATTTGACATAGAATTATTTCCCTGTCAATATCTACCTCCCCCTCTTCCTTAGTAACAACCTATTTGGAGTAGCAACCTCTCCAATTAAAAGATTACATTTTCCAGCTTTCTTTCCAGTGAGATAAAAGCAGAAGTGTTGTGCAGGGTTTCCAGTATGGCCCTGTCTTAGGCTGGGTTGTCTAGAGAAGCAAAATCAGTAAAGCACATAAATATATATAGAGAGAGATTTATATCAAGGAAACAGCTCCTGCGATTGTAGAGGCTAGAACGTCCCAAGTCTGTGGATCAGGGTAGAGGCCTCTCCCAATTCACGCAGCCACGGAAGCTGGCAAGCCCAAGATTGGCAGGTCAGAGAGCCTGGCTCCTGCTCGTGGACTGTGAAGGTCAATGAATTCCAAGATTGGCAGGCAGGACCGTAAGGTTTCTCCTGATTCACGTAGCACAGGGGCTGGTGAACCCAAGACTGGCAGGTCAGAGAGCAGGGCTCTGCTCACAGGCTGTGAAGATTGATGAATCCCAAGTTCGGCGGATAAGCTGATGGCTCAAGTCCCCAAAACCAGAGGTCAGATGAACAGGAGGCAGCTGCAGGATCCAAAGTGAGCAAAAAGCCAGGACATCTGCTTGTATTCAGATGAGGCCACACTCCCAAGAAAACTCTGTTTCAACTGATTGGCTACTCACAGCATATTCAATCATGGGAATGATCACATATAAACACAGAATCATGGCCCAGCCAAGCTGACACACAATCTTAACTAACACGGGCTCTTTATGTGAGGAAGATAGACTCAGCTTGCAAATGTGTCTCTTTTCTCCTTCCCCATCTCCTCCCTACTGCTACCTGGAAGACTGATGTGAAGGCAGGAACTCAATTAACTATATGAGACTATCAGGGTCTCTTTAAGGCAGAAGCTGGAGTTGAGGAAAGCAGAGCAGAACAAGAAAAAGAGTCCCGGACAACTTCCTAGAGAAGCACTACCTTCTCTGGACTGCCTACCTCCAGAACTGTCATGTGTAAGAGTAAACCAAATAAAGCTTAAGTCATTGTTACTTTATGTTTTCTGTTTTATTTTATTTTTGTAACTGAATGCAAGTTCTAATTCAAACAAGGTAACGAAGATGCTACCATGGTGTTCAAATCAGGAAAAGATTAGATACAGTAAGGGAAAGAAGGAAACGAACGGGTACAGAGGGAGAAGACTGCTTTTGAGGTGAGTGTTAAATAAGCTCACCACAATGGGTCACATCAAACTAAAACACCCAACTCTTTCTTTTTCCTGAATTACAGCTTGTACCTTAAACGGTATATAATTTTCAGGCAAATTCTATGTATAAATTGGATGAAAATGGATTAGAACAGAGTAAATTTATTACCACTCAAAATTGTTTTCAACTAGATGATTTGGTAGTATGAAAGAGCAAATTACTGTGATTTCTATTAATATAAATAATAATAATAAACCCTTTTTTCTATGCATATCATATATATTTTTATATGTATGTATAGGGAGTCCCTGGGTAGTAAAAATTGTTAACACGCTCACCTGCTAACTGAAATGTTGAAAGTTCAAGTCCACCCAGAGGCACCTCAGAAGAAATATCCAGCGATCTAGTTCTGGAAAATCAGCCACTGAAAACCCTATGGATCACAGTTCCACTGTGACACACATGGGGTCCCAGCAATTCCACTACAATGTGTATTCCCAAAAAAACTGAAAGCAAGAGTCAGAACCAATGTTCACTGCAGCATATTCACAATAGTCAAAAGATGGAAACAACTCACACGTCCATCAACAGATAAGTGGATAAACAAAATGTTCTATATACATTCGTTATGGATTGGACTGTTGACCTCAAAAATATGTGTTGGAATCATAATTGCTATACTTCTGGATATAATCCCATTTTTGGAATGGAATTTTCTTTGTTATGTTAATGAGGCCATATCAGTGTAAAAACAAACCAAAACCATTGGTGTTGAGTTGATTCTGACCCTATAGGACAGAGTAGAACCGCCTCATAGGGTTTCCAAGGAGCAGCTGGTGGATTCGAACTGCTGACCTTTTGGTTAGCACCCGAGCTCTATAACCACTGTGTCACCAGGGCTCTAGTCACTTTTGAGATATAAAACAGCAGATTAGCACAGAGAAGTGAGTATAAACAGAGAGGAAGATACATGCCATGTGGAGATTGCCAAGGAATCAAGGAATGCCTGGTATACAGAAACTGAAAGAGATCTTCCCCTAGAGATAATAGATAGAGAGTTTTGCATAGAGACGGTGCCCAGAATTTGGACATCTAGACTCTTAAACTGCAACAAAATAAATTTCTG
The DNA here is from genome assembly GCF_000243295.1 of Trichechus manatus latirostris. Taxonomy (NCBI): domain Eukaryota; kingdom Metazoa; phylum Chordata; class Mammalia; order Sirenia; family Trichechidae; genus Trichechus; species Trichechus manatus. The sequence goes on along the minus strand of NW_004444164.1, from coordinate 1,827,088 downwards.
TTTTTTAAAATCATCCACTTGTGGTATTTCTGTTATAGCAGCACTAAGAAAATAAGACCGCATATAATAGAATATAATTCAGCCATAAAAAGAAATGAAGTTCTGATACGTGCTACAATATGGATGAACCCTGAAAACATTATGCTAAGTGAAATAAGTCATTCACAAAAGGACATATATTACATGATCCCATTTATATGGAATATTTAGAATAGGTAAATGCATAGAGACAAAAATAGATAGTAGTTGCCAGCTACAGTGGGAGGGAGGGGTGGGGAGGTGTTGCTTAATGGGTACAGAGTTTCTGTTTGGGATGATGAAAATGTGTTGGAAATAGATATTTACAATGCACAACACTGTAAATATAACTAATGTCACTGAATTGTACACTTAATAATGGTTAAAATGACATAATGCCATATATATTTTACCACAATAAAATTTAAAAAAATAAATAAATCCCATGGATAAAAATTAATAGGAAAAGAATACAGGATATGACAGCTATTTTAGGCAGGGTAATTCAGAATGTCTGTTCTGATAAGCTGACATGAGAGCAGGTTCTTAAATGCAATGATAGAATGAGTCATAAAGTATTCTGGGTAACAAAAGATTCAGACTAAGAACAAGTTAGTTCAACTGTCCTGAGGAAAGAGAGAACTTGTAGTATTTGAGGAACAATATGAAGCCCAGCATGACCAGAGATAAGGAAAAAAAAAAAAAAACATGCAAGAAAAGTCAGAAATGACATCAGAAAAGCTATAAGGGACTAGAATATGTAAGGTTGATTGTCGTTAGCAAGTAGTTTGACTTTAACCTTGCATTTGATAGGAAGTTGTTAGAGTGTTTTGAGCAGGAAATGACATAATCCAATTTATCTTTTAAAATGATCACATTGGCTCCCATGTGGACTATAGGGGAGAAAAGAGTAGAAACAGGAAGACCAGTAAGAAATCATTGCAGTAATCTAGGTGAAAAATGTGCTTGGGGTGGTATACGTGGAAGCAAAGGACAAATTCAGAATATATCTTCAAGACGGAGCTCAAAGACAAACTGATGGATTAGATATGGAATGTGAAAGAATTGAGAAGGATCAAGGATGACTTTCTTCCTCCTTTCCTTCCTTTTTTCCTTCCTGCCTCCCTCATTCTCTCCCTCCCTTCCTTCTCTTTTTGTCTCCCTTTGCTATCTTCCTTCCTCCCTCTTCCTTTCCCTTCCCCTTCTTCCTTCCTTCCTTTCTTCCTTTGTGGCTTGAGCAAGGAGGTAGACATTCAAAATATTTATCGAGATTGTGAAAACTAGGAGAGAAATAGATTTAGGACAGTGAGGTGGAGATAATGACATGAGGATCAAGAGTGCTGAGTGGTTCTAACAATTTGGCGATTTCCCATAGATATCCAAGTGGAGATATAGAGTAGGCAATTACATATAAAATCCAAACCAAACTCGTTGCTGTCGAGTTGATTATGACTCATAGCGACCCTGCAGAACAGAACAGATCTGCCCCATAAGGTATCCAAGGCTGTAATCTTTACTGAAGCAGATTGACACATCTTTCTCCAGCGGAGCAGCTGGTGGGTTCGAACCGACCACGTTTAGGTAAGCAGCTGAATGCTTAACCGCTACACCACCAGGGTTCCTAACAATTATATATATGAATCTGAAATTCAGAGAAGCCTGGGGCAGAAGTAAAATAATTCAGAGGCATCAGTCCATAGGTGATAATTAAAGCCATTAGATTTGCTAAAATCGCCCAGCAAGAGAACATATCTAGAGAAGACGACTCTACAATATTTACATACTGGTTAACACAACTTGAGATCAACTTCCACTCCCAGGAAGAAAACTGGCCCTAATGTTTGGAAAAGTACTCATTAGAGATTACAGCATCATATATATATTTATATATAAAAAAAGATTACCTATGCTTATTCAAATGTAGGTCCTTAATAAATTACTACCGGTGCACAGACTCTGGACTCCTGTGAGTTCAGAAGACAATATGTTTCTTAAATCCCAAACTAAAATGTGTGATACATTATTCTGCAAAAACAGAGGTGTTAGCTGCAATTAGAAAAGTAGCACAGCATAGTAGCTAAAAGCATTGGTGTTAAAATCAGTCTAGCTCTGCCACATATTACAGGCATATTGAACATATACATTAAATTTGCTGAGCCTCAGTTTTTTCTTATGGAAAATGGGATTAAAAATGGCTAGCCTTACTCAGAGGATTATGATAAAGGTTTCATATTTTTCAGAAAAAAATATGTAAAACATATTAAAATGTGCCTAGCTCACTGTAAGTGTCTTAGTTTCACAGTGTTGCTATAACTGAAATGACACAAGTCGATGGCTTTAACAAAAATTTATTTTCTCACAGTTTAGGAGGCTAGAAGTTCCAGATCAGGGCGCTGGCTCTAAGGGAAGGCTTTCTGTTTTTTCAGCCTCTCTTCCTCCATTCCTTGGAGATCTTCACGTGGCATGCATCTTACCCTCTTTTTACGCTTCCTTTCTTTTGTGCCTAATCTGTTCCTTTTATATCTCAAAAGTGATTGATTTAAGCCACACTCTACACTGACGTGACCTCATTAACAAAAGAAAGAAAACCCTATTCCAAAATGGAATTACACCTACAAATACACCGACTAACCCCAAACCCATTGCCCTGAGGCTATTCTGACTCCTAGAAACCCTGTAGGATGTCGCTGAACTACCCCATAGGGTTTCCAAGGCTGTAAATCTTTACGGAAGCAGAGTAGCTGATGAGTTCAAACTGCATACCTTTCTGTTAGCAGCCAAGCACTTAACCACTGTGCCACTCAACAAGTATAGGGATCAGGAGTTACAACATGTATTTGGCAGGACACAGTTCACTCTATAACAATGCTCAGTAAATTAAAGTTGTACTATAGCTACCTTTTGAATAAACCACAGATTTAAAGAAGCTTTGTGGTTGATAAGGGGCAACATTCTAACCAGAAAACTTCTGGAACAGAGAACATTTTAAATTTACACCTACCTACAGAATTGAAACTCTGGTGGCATAGTGGTTAAGTGCTATGGCTGCAACCAAAAAGTCGGCAGTTCAAATCCACCAGACACTCCTTGGAAACTCTGTGGGGCAGTTCTACTCTGTCCTGTAGGGTCGCTGTGAGTTGGAATCGACCTAACGGCAATGGGTTTTTTATACTAGAATTTTGAATGATTTTATAACTCTTAATTTTGTTTCAAACAAATGTTCTCTCCTATATTTTTAATTTAAAAACAGCTACTCAGTTACATGCCTTTAATATGTGGAAGTCTATTTTTAAGTATATTAACAGAGAAACAAAATAATGCCATTGTAGAAAGAGGAACATACAGCTTAAAATGAATTCTGTGATAATAATATTAAAAAAACTCAATTTAGAAAACAGTTGCTCAAAGTGAATATATTATGTAAAGATGTCAACAGCAAGCCAACAATTGAAAACACGTCATAAATCATGAACACAATAAGGCAGACTCAAATACTTAACAACTAGTTAATAACCTATTAATTACAATTAATCTTTGCAGATATTTTTCATCTATTCTTTAAATTACTATTTATATTGATTTTTTTTTATAAACTTTTTTTCCCTCAAGGAGCTCTTGAAAAGAATGTAAACACCATATGTTACATAGTGTTAGGATGAAATTATAATTTCTTACTCAAGTCAACAGGTAATTTAAATCTGAATAAATGTAAAGCCATTTTAGAGGCAGCTGCTAACAGTAAAACTGTTTATATCACGTAAAAATTTAGTAAATTATGTAGCTAATAACCTAATTATACAACATGAATATGCTGAAAAACTGTATTTTGTGTATGTTAATAAATCTCATTCTATATGTGTGACTAAAGCTTTAAAATTAACTTATAAGACTGCCAAGCACTGATATTAAACCATGTGGCTTATGGAAATTTGTTTCACTGATTTACATGTGGGTTTTATACTCATCTCTTAGAGTCAATTTTTGAACAACATGTGAATCTATTCACTTACCTGCACCATTTCTTGCAGGACTTCACTGAAGCTTTCACAAAATCACTGCATGCACTAAATGTAGTAAAGTCAAAAAATGTTTTTTTCCCAGCATTTTCCCCATAATGTAGAAATGATTACTTACAAAGTTCTGTTATCTTCCAAAAGACAGTACTTTATTAAGACATATCTAAAAGAGGGATAATTTTAAATTATGTAACCAGTTCTCTTCTGAAACAATTAATGAATATAGTATGTGCGACTAGAAAAGAAAAAAAAATTACAACACAATCCGAAGTGCCAACTGCCATTCTGTCAAACTAAGTAGATACAGCCTCTTATGCTTTACCAGTGTTCATACGGTATGGAATATTTATTGCTTATCATGTTTCATAACAGTGTGTAAAATAACCATTTTATTTTTTTATTTTATTTTTTGGTTTATTGTTGCAGTTTAAATGAAGTTTACATTTCAAGTTAGTCTCTAATACAAAAACTTATACATACATTGTTATGGGACTCTAATTGCTCTCCCCATACTGGGACAGCACACTCCTCCTTTCCACCCTTGACTCCCCATGTCCATTCATCCAGCTCCTAACCCTCTCTGCCTTCCCATCTCACCTCCAGACAGAAGCTGCCCATTTAGTCTCTTGCATCTACTTGAGCTAAGAGGCACACTCCTCATGAGTATCACTTTAGGTCTCACAGTCCAGTCCAATCCCTATCTGAAGAGCTGACCTTGGAAACTGTTTTAGTTCTGGGGTGATAGAGAATCCAGGGGCTACGCGTTCCGGGGTTCCTCCAGTCTCAGTCAGACCGTTAAATCTAGTCTTCATACTAGAATTTGAGTTCTGCATCCCACCTTTTTCCTGCTCCATCTGGGACTCTGTGTTGTGTTCCTTGTCAGGGCGGTCATTGGTGGTAGCCGGGCACCATCTAGTTCTTCTGGTCTCAGGCTGATGAAGTCTCTGGTTTATGTGGCCCTTTCTGTCTCTTGGGCTAATACATTCCTTGTGTCTTTGGTGTTCTTCATTCGCCTTTACTCCAAGTGGGTTGGGACCAATTGATGCATCTTAGATGGCTGCTCACTAGGTTTTAAGACCCCAGACACCACTCACCAAACTGGGATGCAGACCATTTTTTTAATAAGCTTTGTTGTGCCAAATGACCTAGGTGTTCCCCGAAACCATGGTCCCCAGACCCCTGACCCTGCTAGTCTGTCCCTCAAAGTATTTGGTTGTATTGAGGAAACTTCTTAGCTTTGGTTTAGTCCAGTTGTGCTGACTTCCCCTGTGGTGTGTGCTGTCCTTCCCTTCACCTAAGATAATTCTTGTCTACTATCTAGTTAGCTGATTCCCCTCTCCCTCCCTCCCCACTCTCATAACCAACAAAGAATGTTTTCTTCTGTTTAAACCTTTCCTTGAGTTCTTATAATAATGGTCTTATATAATATTTGTCCTTCTGTGACTAACTAAATTCACTCAGCATAATGCCATCCAGGTTTTTCCACATTATAAGATGTTTCACAGCTTCATCATTGTTCTTTATCATTGCATGGTATTCCACTGTACAGGTATACCATAATTTGCTTATCCATTTGTCCGTTGATGGGCACCTAGGTATTTCCACTCTTTTTGCTATTGTGAACAGTGCTGCAATGAACATGGGTGTGAATGTATCTATTCCTGTGACGGCTCTTATTTCTCTACGATATATTCCAAGGAGTGGGATAGCTGGATCATATGGTACTTCTATTTCTAGCTTTTTAAGGAAGTGCCAAATCGATTTCCAAAGTGGTTGTACCATTTTATATTCCCACCAACGATGTAGAAGTGTTCCAGTCTCTCCACAACCTCTCCAGCATTGATTATTTTGGTTTTTTTGGATTAATGCTAGCTTTGTTGGGGTGAGATGATATCTCATTGTAGTTTTCATCTGCATTTCTCTAATGGCTAATGATTGTGAGCATTTCTTCATGTGTCTCTTAGCCACCAGAGTATCTTCTTTGGCAAAGTGCCTGTTCATATTCTTTGCCCATTTTTTAATTGGGTTATTTGTCTTTTTGTTGTTGAGGTTTTGCAATATCTTGTAGATTTTAGAGATTAGACATTAATTGGATTTGTCATAGGCCAAATTTTTTCCCCAGTAGGTAGGTTGTCTTTTTACTGTTTTGGTAAAGTCTTTTGATGAGCATAAATGTTTGATTTTTAGAAGCTCCTAGTTATCTAGTCTGTCTTCTGGTGCTTGTGCATTGTTACTTATGGTTTGTATTCTGTTTATGCCATGTATTAGGGCTCCTAGCATTGTCCCTATTTTTTCTTCCATGATCTTTACTGTTTTTGAGTTTATATTTAAGTCTTTGATCCATTTTGAGTTAGTTTTTGTGCATGGTGTGATTTATGGGTCTTGTTTCAGTTTTTTGCAGATGGATATCCAGTTATGCCAGTACCATTTGTTAATGAGACTGTCTTTTCCCCAATTAACAGACTTTGGGCCTTTGTCAAATATCAGCTGCTCATAGGTGGATGACTTTATATCTGGATTCTCAATTCTGTTCCATTGGTCTCTCTATCTATTGCTGTACAACTACCAGGCTATTTTGACTACGTTGGTGGTATAATAGGTTCTACAATCAGGTAGTGTGAGGCCTCCCACTTTGTTCTTCTTCTTGAGTAATGCTTTACTTATCTGGGGTCTCTTCCCTTTCAATATGAAGTTGGTGATTTGTTTCTCCATCTCATTAAAAAATGTCATTGCAATTTGGACTGAGATTCCATTGTATCTGTAGATCGCTTTGGGTAGAATAGACATTTTCACAATGTTGAGTCTTCCTATTCATGAGCAAGGTATGTTTTTCCACTTATGCAGGTCTCTTTTGGTTTCCTGCAGTAGTGTCTTGTAGTTTTCATTGCATATGTCTTTTACATCTCTGATTAGATTTATTCCTAAGTATTTGATCTTCTTGAGGATATTGTAAGTGGTACTGATTTGGTGATTTGCTCTTCGAGGTTCTCTTTGTTGGTGTAAAGGAATCCAACTGATTTTTGTATGTTTATATTGTATCCTGACACTTTGCTGAAATCTTCTATCAGTTCCAGTAGTTTTCTTGTGGATTCTTTGGGGTTTTCTGTATATAAGATCATATCATCTGCAAATAGAGATACTTTGACTTCTTCCCTACCCATTTGGATGCCCTTTATTTCTTTTTCTAGCCTAACTGCTCTGGCTAGGACCTCCAGCACAATGTTGAATAAGAGTGATGATAAAGGGGATCCTTTCTGGTTCTCGTTCTCAAGGGGAATGCTTTCAAAACATCTCCATTTAGGATGATGTTGGCTGTTGGCTTTGCATAAATCCCCTTAACTATATTGAGGAATTTCCCATCTATTTGTATTTTGTTGAGAGTTTTTATCATGAATGAGTGTTGGACTTTGTCAAATGCCTTTTCTGCATCCATTGATAAGATCGTGTGGTTCTTGTCTTTTGTTTTATTGATGTGATGGATTACATTGATTGTTTTTATAATGTTGAACCATCCCTGCATATCTGGTATAAATCCCACTTGATCACGGTGAATTATTTTTTTTGATATGATGCTGAATTGTATTGGTTAGAATTTTCTTGAGGATTTTTGCATCAATGTTCATGAGGGATATTGGTCTGTAATTTTTTTTTTGTGGTGTCTTGACCTGGTTTTTGTATCAGGGTTATGCTGGCTTCATAGAATGAATTTGGGAGTATTCCATCCTTTTCTATGCTCTGAAATACCTTTAGCAGTAGTGGTGTTAACTCTTCTGGAAAGTCTGGTGGAATTCTCCAGTGAAGTCTTCTG
>NW_004444164.1:1803130-1819146 GCF_000243295.1 Trichechus manatus latirostris | reverse complement strand
AGTTGTTCTACCTCTGTTTGTGTTAGTTTAGGTAGGTAGTGAGTTTCTAGAAATTTGTTCATTTCCTCTAGGTTTTCAAATCTGTTAGAGTACAGTTTTTCATAGTATTCTGTTATGATTCTTTTAATTTCAGTTGGGTTTGTTGTGATAGCACCTGTCTCATCTCTTATACGGGTTATTTGCTTCCTCTCCTGTTTTTCTTTTGTCAGTTTGGCCAATGGTTTATCAATTTTGTTGGTCTTTTCAAAGAACCAGCTTTGGGACTTGTTAACTCTTTCAATAGTTTTTCTATTCTCTATTTCATTTAATTCTGCTCTAATTCTTATTATTTCCTTCATTCTGGCGCCTGTGGGCTTCTTTTGCTGCTCTCTTTCTACTTGTTCAATTTTTAGGGTTAAGATTATGGACCTGTCTTCTTTTTGGATGTGTGCATTTATTCGTATAAACTGACTCTCTGAGCACTGATTTTTCTGTGTCCCAAAGGTTCTGGTAGGATGTGTTTTCATTCTCATTTGAGTCTATGAATTTCTTTTCTCCATCCTTAATTTCTTCTATAAGCCAGTAGTTTTTAGCAAGGTGTTGTTCAGTTTGCATGTTTTTGATTTTTTTTTCTTTCTTTTTCTGTTATTGATTTCTACTTGTATGAATTTATGGTCAAAAAAGATACTTTGTAATATTTCGATGCTTTGGATTTTGTTAAGGCTTGCTTTATGGCATAATAGGTGGTCTGTTCTGGAGAATGTTCCACGTGCATTGGAAAAGAAAGTATACTTGGGTGCTGTTGGGTGGAGTGTTTGATATACGTCTATGAGATCAAGTTGGTTGATTGTAGATAGCATTTAGATCTTCCAGGTCTTTGTTAAGCTTTTTTCTGGATGTTCTGTCCTTCACCAAAAGTGGTGTGTTGAAGTCTCCTACTACTATTGTGGAGCTATCTCTCTCTCTATTCAATGCTGTTAAAGAGTTTGTTTTATATATTCTGGAATCCTGTCATTGGGTGCATAAATATTTATTATAGTTATTTCCTCCTGGTATATTGACCCTTTAATCATCATATAGTGTCCTTCCTTATCCTTTGTGGTGTAGTGAATTTTAGTTTAAAGTCTATTTTGTCAGAGATTAATATTGCCACTCCTGCTCTTTTTTGAGTGTTGTTTGCTTGATATATTTTTTTCCATCCTTTGAGTTTTAGTTTGTTTGCATCTTTGAGTCTAATGTGTGTCTCTTGTAGGCAGCATATAGACGGATCGTGTTTTTTTATCCAATCTGCCACTCTCTGTCTCTTTATTGGTGCATTTAGTCCATTTACATTCCACTTAATTACTGATAGGTATGAGTTTAGTGGTGTAATTTTGATGTCTTTTTTTTTGTGTGTGTGTTGTTCAGTGTCTTTGTTCCACTTAATTTTCTGTGCTGAGTTATTTTTTCTTTATGTATTTTCTTTTCATCTTTTTCATTTTTATTGATTTTGTGTTTGCTGAGGCTTTATATTTTTCTAGCTTTTTATTTTGACTTGTAGGATTGTTAGTTTCTTTTGTGGTTACCTTAATATTTACCCATATTTTTCTAAGTTTATACCAGTCTTTTATTTCTTTATATCACCTTGACTTCCTCTCCATATGAAAAATCAATGTCTACATTTTTTAAGTCCCTCTTTTTTGTTTTAATGTTGTCATCTTTTACATATTGATATCTGTTTCCCTATTTTCAGCATTTTAACTTTGGTTTATTTTTGTGACTTCCCTATCTGGGCTGATATCCAGTTGCTCTGTCCTGTGTTCTCGTCTTGGGTTGTTATCTAATGTTATTGATTTTCTAACTGGAGGACTCCCTTTAGTCTTTCTTGTAATTCTGGTTTGGTTTTTGCAAATTCCCTAAACTTTTGTTTATCTGGAAATGCCCTAATTTGCCATCATATTTGAGTGACAGTTTTTCGGATATATAATTCTTGGCTGGCAGTTTTTTCCTTCAAGGCTTTATATATGTCATCCCATTGCCTTCTTGCCTGCATGGTTTTTGCTGAGTAGTCCGAGCTCAGTCTTATTAACTCTCCTTTGTAGCTGACTTTTCGTTTATCCCTAGCCACTCTTAAAATTCTCTATCTTTGGTTTGGCAAGTTTGATTATAATATGTCTTGATGACTTTCTTTGGGGATCTACCTGATGTGGGGTTCGATGAGCATCATTGAGATATCTTGTCATCTTTCACGATATCAGGGAAGTTTTCTGCCAACACATCTTCAAAAATCCTCTCTGTATTTTCTGTTTTCTCCCCCGTTCTGGTACTCCAATCACTTGTAGATTATTCCCCTTGATGGAGTCCCACATAATTCTTAGGGTTTCTTCATTTTTTAAAATCTTTTTATCTGAATTTTCCTCAAATAAGTTGGTGTCAAATTCTTTACCTTCAATCTCACTAACTCTAACTTCCATTGCCTCAATTCTGCTCCTATAACTGTCTATTGAGTTGTCTAATTCTGAAATTTTATTGTTAATCTTCTGGATTTCTGATTGCTCTCTGTCCGTAGAGTCTTGTAGTCTGTTAAATTTGTCATTATGCTCTTCTCTAGTCTTTTTAATTTCCTCTATTGAATGTTCTGCATTTTTCTTAATTTCCTTCTTAATCCTTGAAGAGTTCTGTATATTAATCTTTTGTATTCTCCCTCCAGTAATCCTAAGAAACTTTTCTCCTCTGGAAAATTTCTAGATTCTTTATTTTTGGAGCTTGCTGAAGCCATCATGGAATGCCTCTTTATGTAATTTGATATTGACTGTTGTCTCCAAGCCATCAATAAGTTATTATATTTATTTATTTTATGTTTGCTTACTGTGTCCTAGCTTCTTGTTTTGTTTTGATATGCCCAAAAAGGCTGCTCATATGAGCTAGTTTGATTATTGGCACCTTTGAAGCTCTACTGTCTTGTCACCAGGTGGTTAGATCTGTTACTAGGTATGTGAGCTGAGGAGTCCGCCCTTTCCTCTGGTATGGATTCAGCTCAGGTGCTCAGGTAGATAGCTACCACGTGTGTGGTGCAGGCTCTCATCTACAGTCCTAGACAGGCATGGGTGATTGGTGTAGGCACAAGCATCTGGCTGTAGCAGGGGGACACACTCTGAGCAAGGCAAGGGGCTGATAGCTGCCCCTGAGTGTCTAGGAGAAAGGCTTGTCCCTATTCCCTAGAACGCATAGGTGCGTGAGTTTTGCAGCAGCAGTATGAACAGTTAATGCTGTTGGCTGTAAGGACTGGGGGACACCTCTTATTCTTGGGCCACTATCATAGGTGGTTAGGTGGTGTGGGTAGAGCCACCAGTCCTCGGGCTCCTGACGTGGGTAGGTGAAGACCCTGCTTAATGGGCAGAGCAGTGTCAAATGCTACGAACCTGCCACTTCACAGCGGAAACAACTGAAGTTAGACTTCAGGTATATATCCTGTTGTACTGCGGTAATGAGGGCCTATGCTGTTGAAATGGGCCCACACAAGTCTACGCAGGGGGAAAGGTACTCAAAGTCCGTGGATCCTTTATGCCTGTGCCTAGGCAAAGGAGCTGTGCCTACCCTGTGTTCTTGGCTTAGGGGAGCCAGCAGTTTATTTTTTCCCCTCTTTGTTAATTTGTTCACTCTCCAGGGCCAGGAGAATGGCTCAGGGGCATGTGATGGATCCTACTTCCTGCCCAGGGGATTTGGCAATTGCTGAAGCCGGTCTGGGACACATTGCAGAGCAGGGAGCAGGGAGGTAAATGGGAAAGAGGTTTTTCCCTAAAGGGGGTGTTTTTGATCCACGCAGTAGGCCGGACACAAGTACTTATCTTTCACCAATCAAGGGCTGCTTCTCACTGGTTCTGGGTGGCGAGTAGACTCTCTGCCACTGGGTCTCTCCCAGTGTGGAAAACGCCTCCTGAGCATGGCTGCTTGCCTGCCTCACTGCTTACCCATGAGCTGATCAGGCCTGAAGGACTCAGGCTCTAGCCGGGTCACGTCTGGCAACTCCTCACTGCTTCTGAATCGTCTCTCCCTCCCCCTGCCACTCAGTCCAGTTCCTCAACTTTGCCTGTGATGTTCAGCGCTCCTAGACTGTCATATATTATCGATTCACTTGTTTTCTCAGGTTTTTGTTGTAAGAAGGTCCACCGGAAGCGACTGACTACTCTGCCATCTTGGTCCTACCTCCTCTATCCATTTTATTTTTAACATAGCCTTATTCTTTAAAGTTCTTTAAAAAAGTAATATAAAGACAACACACTCACACATATATATATTTGTATGTGTGTGTATCTGAAAGACAGTAGAAAGAAGGAATGGAACATTTTAAGAAGCCTGTTGTAAAATCTGTGAGCACTTGGAGAGCAGACAACCGCTAGAAAAGGAAACTGGAAAGCAGAAATCTGAAACCTGAATCAACAGTGCACTTCTCCCATACCAGGTAATCCTATCATACCATGTTGCTGTTGTTGTTAGGTGCCGTCGAGTCAGTTCTGACTCATAGCAACTCTATGTACAACAGGCGGAAACACAGCCTGATCCTGCACCATCCGCACAATTGTTGCTATGTTTGAGCCCATTGTTGCAGTCACTGTGTCCATCCATCTCGTTGAGGGTTTTCCTCTTTTTCACTGACCCTCTACTTCATCAAGCATGTTGTCTTTTCCAGGAATGGGTCCCTCCTGATAACATGTCCAAAGTATATGAGACAAAAGCTCACCATCCTCACTTCTGAGGCACATTTTGGCTATACTTCTTCCAAGACAGATTTGTTCGTTCTTCTGGCAGTCCATGGTATATTCAATATTCTTTGTCAATACCATAATTCAAAGGTGTCAATTCTTCTTTGGTCTTCCTTATTCATTGTCCAGCTTTCGCATGCATACGACGTGAATGAAAATACCATGGCTTGGGTTAGGCGCAGTTTAATTCTCAAAGTGACATCTTTGTTTAACACTTTAAATAGGTCTTTTGCAGCAGATTTGCCCAGTGCAATACTTCCGTTGATTTCCTGACTGCTGCTTCCATGGGCATTGACTGTGGATTCAAGTAAAATGAAATCCTTGACAACTTCAATCTTTGCTTATTGGTCTAGTTGTGAGGATTTTTGTCTTCTTTATGTTAAGGTGTAATCCATATTGAAGGCTATAGTCTTCGATCTTCATCAATATGTGCTTCAAGTCCTCTTCACTTTCAGCAAGCAAGGTTGTGTCATCTGCATCTTGCAAGTTGTTAATTAATCTTCCTCCAGTCCTCATGCTGTGTTCTTCTTCATGTAGTCCATCTTCTGTGATTATTTGCTCAGCATACTGATTGCATAATTATGGTGAAAGGATACAACCCTGATGCACACCTTTCCTAATTTATCCATAGGACCTGAGAAAAGCACTGTAGTCAATGAAGGTAGGGATAAAGATGGTGCTGACAACTGGAGGACTGGTTGGAAGTATTCAATGCAGCCAGGAAATTTCTCTCCCATCCTGAGCGAAAGACTAGAAGCTTATTCTCTTCAAAAAGAAAATTAGATGAACTCTGTACTGAACAAACCTCAGGCACAACCATGGTACCCTACTGAAAACAGGTGGATTAAATTAAAGTCTACCATATTCAACTTCTGCCGTTGAATAGATTCCGACTCATGGCTACTCAAAGGACAGAGTAAAACTGCCCTATAGGGTTTCCAGGGCTGTAAATCTTTATGGAAGCAGCCTGTTATGTCTTTCTCCTGTGGAGCGGCTTTTGGGTCTGAACTGCTGAAATTTTGGTTACCAGCCAAGTGCTTTACCACTGCACCACCAGGGCTCCTTAAAGTCTACATACTGGATTCTAAAAACCCCATGTTTTCATCCCTTTTTCCTATTCGCTCTCAAAAATCTGGCAGCCTAGCCTATACTTTCCTGGCAGGATGCTGGAAGACTTCTTCCTGGGGAATCTGCTCAGTGTCAAAGGAATGACCTAAGTGTCTTGATAGTGATAGGCCTCCAATTAACTAGTCTATCACCGAAGTTCAACACTCTATATGACTTAGCCAGCCCCAAAAGTTTCTTTAGTCATTAGAATCACTAGCTATTTGGGTAAAGTCCTTAACAGGAAAGACAGAGACCAAAACAAAAAAGAAAAAAAAAAAAGAAGAAATCAATAGAAGAGAGACAGAAAAAAGTTTATCTCTAATATGTTCAGAAGGTCTGGCAATCTACTTCCAAAAAAATCAGTTATTGGAAACTCTGTGGAGTACAGTTTTACTCTGACACACATGAGATTGCATGAATTGGAGTTGAATGATGGCAAATAGTGTTCGTTAATATCTCCAGAGATAAGCAAATATTATACACACACGCAAGAATAGAGTACTAATTCAAAAAGAACATTCAAAGAACACCAACAAAAGAAAGTATTAGAAATGAAAAATTTGATGGCGGAAATAAAAATGACGATTGAACTTTGAAGACAAAGCTTATAAAGTCTCTCAGACAGAAGAATAAGAGAAAAAACTAGGGTAAATAGAAGAGAAATTATAAGAAAATATGAGTCTCTGTATAGGAAGACTAGTATCTGAATAACAGGAAACTTTTGAAAGACGGACCAGAGAAAATAGATGGGAAATTATTTCAGATATTAATATAAGATAAATATCCAGAATTTAAGATATGCTTTATATTGGAAAGGTCCACCATTAGAGAAATCAGCTATGGTTGCCTGTGGGGAGGATAGGACAGGGATTAATGGGAAGGAGCAAGGGATATTTTTGGGGTGGGAGAAACGTTCTATATTTGAGGGAGGTGTGTTACACGGATACAGTTGCTAAAATTCTTATGTCAACATTTGTGTATTTCACTGTATGCAAAATATACTTCAAATAAAAAAAGAAAATCATTGAATACTTAAAAAACAAAACAAAAATAAAAGTGTCCAACACAACTGGATGAAAAACAAAACAATGAAAACAAAAACAAACACACATACACACAAACCTCATATCAACCTATACCATCATAAAATTTCAGAGTTTGTAGGAATATCGTCAAATTTTATACAATCTGAAGAGTCTGAATGTTCTTAGAAGAAATTAATGATTAAATAAGAGAGTTGGAAATGAATTAGTATTAGGTACTCGGATGGCTAAGCAAATGAATAAACATGACAATTATTAGCACCCACACGGGGAAAATTTTACAAGAAAGGAAATGAAATACCATTATGCTACATGGCTCCACAGTGTTTACATAATCAAAATAATGGAAACTCAGCATATTAATCTAGCCAAAGCTTATGATATAACATGTTAGTAGAATGCAGAAAGGGAAAATGTGTGGCATATTGTGAGTGGTATTGAGAAGAGTGGCATTAAATTAATATGTTATGTGATTATAAAATTTTAAAGATTAAAAGAAAATATTTTACAACTCTAGTATAAAGTTTGAGTGAAATTCATGATAATTTAGATATAAAAACTGCCTAAATTCCCTTAAGAAGAGAATGAAAACCTAAACAGAGCAACAATTATGAGAAAGAAAAAGAAACAAGAAATTTATTTTTTAAATTATCTTTCAAAAACATCCAGTTTCATGACTGAATCCATTCAGGCCTTTAAGGAACAGATAGTTCTTATCATTTTAAATGGTTCTAGAACTTAAAAAAGCAGCAAAGTGTCCTAGTTCGCTTTCCAAAACCAGAAAAACACAGTTAAAGAAAGAGTAAGAAAGAAAGCAATAAACAAAACAACTACATCATAGTCTCATAAATAAATACTGGCAAAACAATTTTAAATAAAATATTAGCAAGCAGAATCTCTCTCTACATTAAGAATAATAAATCATCTAGACACAGTGGGGAAGATGAATTAAGGTTGCAGTTGAAATCATGGTAGCTAAGAGCTTGGCTGCAACTTGGAAACCATATGGGGCAGTTCTACTCTGTCCTATAAGGTTACAATGAGTCAGAATCGACTTGATGGCTACGGGTAATTAGTGGCTCTTTAAATAGGGAGAAGATCCTGGATATCTAAGTGAACCCAATGAAATCACAAGGGTCCTTAATTGTCAAAGAGGGAGGCAGAAGAAGAGTCGGAATGATACAGCATGAGGAAGCCTTGACTGAGCACTGCTGGCTATGAAAATGGAAGGCAGCCATGAGCTAAGGAATGCAGCCTCAAGGGATGAAAAAGGCAAGGAATTGGATTATCCCCAAGAGTTTCCAGAAATAACTGAGTTCTGCCAACACCGTGATTTTAGCCCAGAGAGACCCATTTTGGACTTCTGATCTCCAGAACTGTAAGATAATAAATTTTTGTTATTTTAAGTCACCAAATTTTTAATATTTGATACAGCAGCAATAGAAACTAATTAACTATAACTTTTTAAGCTATAACAACTAGATAAATATAACAGTCTGAATTAGCATATACTTCTGATAGCCTAGATCATTAATTTTAATATGAACATAGGCAGTTTTCATTCTATTGGAGGCATATACAGATACAGGCAGTCTACAAAGGTGAATAATATGATAATTATATTTCTTTTAATTTTTATTTGATTAATATAATTTGATAATCTAATAATTGACAAATTTCAAATAAAGTTCTGAACCCATTCGGTGCAAATCAAGCTCAAGAAGAATCATAAAATTTTCTCCATTTTATATCTTATAATTTGCTCACTGTATCTTACAACTCTTGCTGTCTTCCTATAGCTCACTTCTTACAGAATAGCATCTAAATTCTCTATAAAATATATAATGTCCTTCAAACAAACAGCTTTTTCCTCACCATGTGGGCAACACACAACTGAGTATTATTTCTAACTTCCAGACTCTCAGGACCTATGGTAGACCTTTGCTCTTATTTATTCTTCGGCTTAGAACTCTTGACACTTCCTCCTCAACCCAATCTCATTGAAATATCTTCTACTTTTCAAGGGACATGCTCAATTATAACCAGCCCTACGATTTTCTGTGCCTTTCCACAGTCAGAACAAAATATGCCCTATTTTATGCTTCTATACACCATCCTTGTTTACATTACCAGCCCCAGTACTTTCATTTACGGTCTTATACATAGTAGGACCTCAATAAATGTTTCTTAATTGTTATGAATGACTCATCACATTCAAGAAAGTAGCAGGAATTGTGAGTAATGGCAATAGTATAACAACCATCTCCAAGTGATTATGGCCCACGGGAAAGAGCAAGAAAGAGAAAAAAGGCTAAGGCTGACAAGACGACAGCCATTATCCAGTGGGTATTAGTACCAGAAATTATGACCAGTCTCTCTTTAACACAGTATTGCAACTGTCATGTCTCCATTTTTCTACCTAGTTCTGTTGCCAAAGGTTCTGTTCCCTGGCAAAGACACTTAGGAGAAAAAAGTGAGCTTAATTCCTCTATTCCTAATTATGCTTTAACAATTACACCCAGCTTTATAAAAAATGTTCAGGCCCAAATACTACTGTCACAGTCTTTCTTATTAAGTAGGGTTTAGATACTCTAAATAAACTTTTATCCTTAATAAGAAGTACATGTAATAAATTCTACTATAATACATGTTTAGCCTACATTATAGGCGTTTGTGCAATCTCCTGACACGTGTTTACCACCAGACTTACTAAAGTTAAAAAAAAAAAAAAAAAAATTACCTGAGAAAAGGGACATCTCCAAGTACAAAGGTATAAACTGACTGCTGATAATATAATTCAAGAAATTCAGAGAAAACAGAGAATTTCCTTAGCTGAGAATCTGGCATCATCCACGGTTACTCAAAATATTCAAATGACATATATCTTCAAAAGTATTGCTATTAGGCTGTTAATTACAGTCTAATAGATCCATCTAGAAATTGTTTATCTTCTGGTTTTCTTTGCTATGGATGAGCCACTATCAAAAAGAAGTAAGCTTCTGCCAAGTCATGTTGCCTCTTTTTTTCACCTCTTTTGGAATGCACTTTAAAGTGGGTTTCATTATTTTCCTACATTATTAATAATTTTTTAATAAAGGTTTAACAGTAAATATAATATGATTTTCTCATGATTATTATCCAACTTCCCATTGCCATCCATATGCCAATTTTGCCTAACAGGATTACTATAAATAATGAATCTCTGCCAGACTATCCATGTGTTTTATGAAAAATGCAGCAAAGAAATGCTAAATTTTTGATGGATGCAAAAACTTCAAAACAGAATATTTGCTCATTTTCCTCATTTCACTGCATCTTTCAGCATGGCTCCTTAATACCTCCATGGAGTACTGTAGAAACAAATGGATGCCCAGCATTCAGTAAAACATTTTAAGTCTAGTACCTTTTTTCACATTACATACTTATAAAGAAAAACACATTTCCAAATAATTTGATATATTATAGAATTAACTGCACCTATATTTCCACATATGTTTTATTTCACAGTTGCAAGTGCAATTGATATGATTCAACTTCTAAAATTCACACGTTATTTAAGTAGACAATTCCAAGAAAGAACAGATGGCACTTATGTTCAAATAAACTAAACTCATGCTGAGTTCACTTTTGATAGCTTCTCATATTCATGGTCCATCTCAAATGGGCACGCTAATAATGAGTCATGATTAATTAGAAGTATATTATCTGGATTGCCAATTTCTTATTTAAAGAAAAATGTCTTACCACATACTTAACACAGGTAAACTCTGAAATCATGTTAGAGAACACGGAAGACAAAGAATGAGTGTGATCTGGAATTTACATTAAAAGGTAATACTATGATAAACAGATACAGGATGTACTACACATGAGATGAGTTCTTTAAATTATCATTTTTAATGATGTTATTATCTCAAACACAGTGTTGATCCCAAGCCAATTCTAATATTTGACGTCTGCGTTAGATTTTAAAAGAGATCTTGTTAATATTGGTATCCGTAGCAATGACTGCCACCTCTGCTACTGTCTCATGTCAATGTTTTATAGATTCTTAGGGTCAACAGGTGTTAAGGAACAGAGCACCAGCCCACTGTATGTATGTTGACTTCAACTGTTTCCGAATAAAATTGCGCTGGCATCTTTTTGGCAGATAGAACAAAAGTTTCAACGATGGCAATCCTTTCTGAAATGAGTCTCCAAATCAAGAATAAGGTTAGAATGACAGTATCTTAAAAATATTTTTGTTTCGAGAAACACATGAAGTTTTTATTTACTCAAGGTCTTTATTGACTTCAGGAATTTGCTAGCAGTAGCTCAACATCCTGTCTTTCATGTATGCATTAATCCAAAAAGATCCTCTCATACTCTATATTTGAATTCTACCACACTATTCAAGCTTATCCTACAAAATCTTCTGCTTTGGCCAATTATATAATAAAATCCAAATGTGTGTATCTTTTTGTAGTTTTCCTGGACTCTGTTTAACTCAATGATATAGAAAGTAAATCCTTGAATTCAATTTTCCAATCATCTTTTGACAAATGCTCAATAGATTTTGTCCACTAAATAATTCGAAAGAACACTTTGATTATAGTAAGCAGACAGATAAAGCCCAATGCTCTAAAAGCATGCTAAAATAAGCGTCTTTTCAGAGAAAGTTTTCTATCTATATCACTTGGAGACTCCCCAAAATTAGGAGAAATTCAAGGCACCAAACTAGGCAGCCTAGGCAAAGATTAATGAACTCACTGAGATTTAAATTTAAGGAAGAAACAGAATGTGTGAGCTTGGGATCAGACGGGAAAAGGTAAGCCATTATTTTTAGCACGTATTAATTTTGACAAGCTTTTTTTTATCTTGTACACATTCTCCTGAAATAATCTGGACAGTGTGTAAGAAGGATTTGGACAGCAATATGAAACTAGTAGGCAACATGTAAGTATTTGCTTATTTTTCCCATTAAAATCTTTTTCCCTGAAGTCTACTATGTCTAAGACATATTGCATATCTTTCAACATAAATTAAACAAAATTAGTTTTGACTTTAGTTTATGGGAATATAATTTTGTTTTACCAGGACAGAGAATTGTTGTTTTTCTTAATATATGAGCATTCATCATACATCACTAATGCTGTTTTCAAAAGTCAAATAATTAGCTTAAGGGTCAATGAAAATTTATCTTGAGAGGACCAGAAGAAAAAAAATAAAATAGCTAATATAAAATTATACTATACAAATGTATTATTTGACAGTTGTTATTCCTTTTGAATTTTTCTGTCAGGGTTTATAATCAAGAATTAGTAAAATATTTTTAAAATATAATCCTTTAATCCTTTCAATCCACAAGATTTGATAGACTATAAATTCATTAAACTATGATGAAACTTAACTGAATTTTCAAAATGTAATGGAACTAAACTAGTTTTGGACAATATACTCAAACCAGTAGACTCATGAATAAACATAAATAACTAAAGAAATTTCTTATTTACCTCTACTTTCGCTCTACTTTTCCCTTAAGCCTGACTGAGAATCTAACAGCACTAAAAACTGAATGCATAAAAGAATAACATATATCAATGTGGTAGATTAAAGATTGGGTGCATATTGTTTGTCATTTCCCATCAAGAGGTGCAGTTTATTTCCCCTTCCCTTGAAGGTTGGTCATGTGTCCAGAAAGAGTTAACATAGTAGGTAAAGGATTGCCTATCCTTAGGAAGGTCTGCTTTTAGGGTTGACCACGGGGTAGCATCTTGGAATGTGATTCGAAAACAGTGTCCTACAGAGCAACCAGATATCGATCCAGATAAGGAACACAAAAGTAAATCAAAGCTAAAACAGTGAAAATAGGGAAACAGATGTCAATATGTAAAAGATGACAACATTAAAACAAAAAAGAGGGACTTAAAAAATGTAGACATAGATTTTTCATATGAAGAGGAAATCAAGGAGAAATAAAGAAATAAAAGACTGCTATAAACTTACAAAAATAGGGGTAAATATTAAGGTAACCACAAAGGAAACTAACAATTCTACACATCAAAATAAAAAACTAGAAAAATATAAAGACTCAGCAAACACAAAATCAACAACAATGAAAAAGATGAAAAGAAAATACATAAAGGAAAACAACTCAGCACAGAAAATTAAGTGGAACAAAGAAACTGTGAACAACACACAAAAAAAGACATCAAAATGACAGCATTAGCTCATACCTATCAATAATTATTCTGAATGTAAATGGACTAAATGCACCAATAAAGAGATAGAGAGTGGCAGACTGGATAAAAAAACATGATCCTTCTATATGCTGCCTACAAGAGACACACCTTAGACTTAAAGACACAAACAAACTAAAACTCAAAGGATGGAAAAAATATATCAAGCAAACAAAACTCAAAAAAGAGCAGGAGTGCCAATATTAATCTCTGACAAAATACACTTTAAACTAATATCCACAACAAAGGATGAGGAAGGACAATATATAATGATTAAAGGGTCAATACACCAGGAGGACATAACTATAATATTTACGCACACAATGTCAGGGCTCCAAAATACATAAAACAAACTCTAACAGGACTGAAAAAAGAGATATACAGCTCCACAATAGTAGTAGGAGACTTCAACACACCACTTTCGGTGAAGGACAGGACATCCAGAAAGAAGCTCAACAAAGACACGGAACAGCTAAATGCTACAATCAACCAACTTGATCACATAGACATACCGAACACTCCAGCTAACAACAGACAAGTATACTTTCTTTTCCAGTGCACATGGAACATTCCCTAGAATAGACCACATATTCGGCCATAAAGCAAGCCTTAACAAAATCCAAAGCATCAAATTATTACAAAGCACCTTTTCTGACCATAAAGCCATAAAAGTAGAAATCAATAACAGAAAAAGCAAGGAAAAAAAGAATCAAACACACGAAAACTGAACAACACCTTGTTCAAAAACAACTGAGTTATAGAAGAAATTAAGGATGGAATACAGAAATTCATAAAATCAAATGAGAATGAAAACACATCCTACCAGAACCTTTGGGAAACAGCAAAAACAGCGCTCAAAAGTCAGTTTATACCAATAAATGCACACATCCAAAAAGAAGAAACAGCCATAATCTAAACATTAACCCTACAACGGGAACAAGCAGAAAGACAGCAGCAAAAGAAGCTCTCAGGCACCATAAGAAAGGAAATAATGAGAATTAGAGCAGAATTAAATGAAACAGATAATAGAAAAACAATTGAAAGAGTTAACAAGACCAAAAGCTAGTTCTTTGAGAAGATCAACAAAACTGATAAACCATTGGCCAAACTGACAAACGAAAAACGAGAGGATGCAGATAACCCATATAAGAAATCAGATGAGTGATATCCCAAAATACCTAACTGAAATTAAAAGAATCATAACAGAATACTATGAAAAATTGTACTCTAACAAATTTGAAAACTTACAGGAAATGGACAAATTTCTAGAAACTCACTACCTACCTAAATTAACACAAACGGAGGTAGAACAACTAAATAAACCCATAACGAAAGAAGAGATTAAAAAGGTAATTAAAAAACTCCCAACAAAAAAAGCCCCAGCCCAGATGGCTTCACTGGAGAATTCTATCAAACTTTCAGAGAAGAGTTAACACTGCTGCTACTAAAGGTATTTCAGAGCATTCTATGAAGCCAGCATAACCCTGATACCAAAACCAGGTAAAGATACCACAAAAAAAGAATATTACAGACCGATATCCCTCATGAACATTGACGCAAAAATCCTCAACAAAATTCTAGCCAATAGAATTCAGCAACGTATCAAAAAAATAATTCACCATGACCAAGTGGGATTTATACCAGGTATGCAGGGATGGTTCAACATTAGAAAAACAATCAATGTAATCCATCACATAAATAAAACAAAAGACGAGAACCACATGATCTTATCAATCGATGCAGAAAAGGCATTCAACAAAGTCCAACAGCCATTCATGATTAAAAACTCTCAATAAAATAGGAGTAGAAGGGAAATTCCTCAATATAATTAAGGGCATTTATACAAAACCAACAGCCAACAACATCCTAAATGGAGAGACATTGAAAGCATTTCCCTTGAGAACAGGAACCAGACACGGATGCCCTTTATCACCACTATTATTCCACATTGTGCTGGAGTTCCTAACCAGAGCAGTTAGGCTAGGAAAAGAAATAAAGGGCATCCAAATGGGTACAGAAGAAGTCAAGGTATCTCTATTTGCAGATGATATGATCTTCTACACAGAAAACCACAAAGAATCCACAAGAAAACTACTGGAACTAATACAAGATTTCAGCAAAGTGTCAGGATACAAGATAAACATACAAAAATCAGTTGGAATCCTTTACACCAAGAAAGAGAATCTCAAAGAGGAAATCACCAAATCACTACAATTTACAATAGCCCCAAGAAGATCAAATACTTAGGAATGAATCTAACCAGAGACATAAAAGACATATACAATGAAAACTACAAGACACTACTGCAGGAAACCAAAAGAGACCTGCATAAGTGGAAAAACATGATTGCTTACGGATAGGAAGGCTCAACATTGTAAAAATGTCTATTCTACCGAAAGCAATCTACAGATACAATGCAATCCCAATCCAAATTCCAATGGCATTTTTTAATGAGATGGAGAAACAAATCACCAACTTCATATGGAAAGGGAAAAGGCCTGGATAATTAAAGCATTACACAAGAAGTAAAACAAAGTGGAAGGCCTCACACTACCTGATTTTTGAACCTATTATACCGCCACAGTAGTCAAAACAGGCTGGTACTGGTACTATAGTAGATACAGAGAGCAATGGAACAGAATTAAGAATCCAGATATAAAGTTATTCACCTATGAGCAGCTGATATTTCCTTGACAAAGGCCCAAAGTCCGTTAACTGGGGAAAAGACAGTCTCTTCAACAGATGGTGCTGGCATAACTGGATATCCATCTGCAAAAAACTGAAACAAGACCCATACCTCACAGTATGCACAAAAACTAACTCAAAATGGATCAAAGACTTAAATATAAACTCAAAAACGATAAAGATCATGGAAGAAAAAAGAGGGACAACGCTAGGAGCCATAATACATGGCATAAACACAATAC
>NW_004444164.1:1787914-1790280 GCF_000243295.1 Trichechus manatus latirostris | reverse complement strand
TGGACTGTGGGACATAAAGTGATACTCGTGAGGAGTGTGCCTCTTAGCTCAAGTAGATACAAGAGACTAAATGGGCAGCTTCTGTCCGGAGGTGAGATGGGAAGGCGGAGAGGGTTAGGAGCTGGTTGAATAGACACGTGGAATCAGGGGTGGAAAGGAGGAGTGTGCTGTCAGACTATGGGGAGAGCAATTAGAGTCACATAACAAGGTATGCATTAATTTTTGTATGGAAAAAAATAAAGAAAACAGTGTCCTAGACTGATATAAAACTTTCTACAAAAGCACAAAAAGCAAAGGAAAAATAAATAAATAGACCTCATAACAATTGAAAACTTTTGTTCATCAAAAGGCTTTATCAAAAAAGTGAAAAGACAAGCTACCAACCAGGAGAATAACTTCATAAAGCATATATCTGACAAGATTCTAATAATCAAAATATATATAAAACTTCAACAACTTAACAACAAAAAGACAAATAACCCAATCATAAAATAGGCAAAGTACTGGAATAGACATTTCACCAAACAGGACATTGAAATGGCCACCAAACACATGAAAAGATGCTCGGTGTCATTAGCCACCCAAACAAAAAACCCAATGTCATGGAACTGATCCCAACTCATAGAGACCCTATAGGACAGAGCAGAACTGTTCCATAGGGTTTCCAAGGCTGTAAATCTTTATGGAAGCAGACTGCCACATCTTTCTCCCATGGAGTGACTGGTGGGTTTGAACTGCTGACCTTTTGGTTACAGCTGAGTGCTTGAAGCGCTGCAACCCCAGGCCTCCTCATTAGTCATCAGAGAGATGCAAAACAAAACCATAGTGAGATACCATTTCTCTGTCACTAGGAAGGCTAAGATAAAAAAAAAAAACCCAGAAAATAACAAATGTTGGCGAGGATGTGGGGAAATTGAGATCCTTACCCATTGCTCATAGGAATGCAAAATGGTACAGCCACTGTGGAAAACAGTGTGGTGGTTCCTCAAAAAACAAAAAATAGAACTACCATGTGACCCAGCAGTACCACTCCTAGGTATATACCCAAAAGACCTAAAAGCAGAAACTCAGAAAGAGACTTGTACATCAATGTTCACTGCAACACTATTCATAATAGCCAAAAGGTGGAAACAACCTAAATGTTCATTAACATATAAATGGATAAACAACGTCATACTTACATATAATGGAATACTACTCAGCCAGTAAAATAAATGCTACAATATGGATGGAGCTGGAAGACATTATGCTAAGTGAAATAAGTCAATCACAAAAGGACAAATATTGTGACTTTACTTATATAAAAAGACAAGAAAATGCAAATGTATAGAGACCAAAGTTTATTAGTGGTTACCAGGGGCAAGAGGAAGGGGGAAAAGAGGGGTTAAAGGTGATGGAAATACCACATTGATTAAGGGTAGAGTTTCACAGCTGATTATTGTAATTGCTGTCAATAAGTTATACACTTGTAAAAGCTGAACTTGCAAAAGTTGTGTGATAGATACGTTTACGTTAATAAAAACAACAACAAAAAAAGATAGCTTCTGAGGCTGCTATGTACAACCAAACACCTCATGTAATTTGGTTTCTTGGTTTGGAGGTTTAGGGTCATGGTTTCATAAGACATCCCAGTTAATTAGCCTAATAATGTGTTAGTGCTTCTATTCTACCTCCTAGTTGCATAGTGTCTGGGGTCTTAAAAGCTTGTGAGTGGCCATCCAAGGCACAACTGGCTTATTCTCCTGGAGCATCAGAGGAAGAAGGAGACTTAGGAAGAGGATATGGAATATGTGGCTAATTACCTCCCTGAACAATTGCGTCCTTTGCCATGAGACCAGAAGAACTGGATGATGCCTAGCTACCATCACTGAACATTTTGATCAAGGATTCCATAGAAGAATCCTGATCAAAAGAAGGAAAATGGAGAACAGAACTTTAAATTCTCATAGACTCCAGACTTCTTGGAGCCAAAGGAGCTGGATAAACCACTGAAACTATTGCCCTGAGATAATCTCTAAAACTTAAACCAAAAATATCCCCTGAGTGAGACAGTACACAATACGGGGGAAACTAGCACAACTTGTACAAGGAAAGGTCATCGAAGCCCCATAGACACATCCAAACTCCCTGAGGGACTGAATTGCTGGCGGAGGGCTCTGGGGACCATGGTCTCGGGGAACATCTAGCTCAATTGGCATGACACAGCTTATAAAGACAATGCGCTACATTCTACATTGGTGAGTAGTGTCTGGGGTCTTAAAAGCCTGTGAGTGGCCATCTAAGATACTCCACTGGTCTCATCCGTTCGGGAGCAAGGGAGAATGAAGAGAACAGGATACAAGGAAAAGATTAGTCCAAAGGACTAA
>NW_004444164.1:1781845-1787158 GCF_000243295.1 Trichechus manatus latirostris | reverse complement strand
ATATATATATATACCCTGAAGTCTTCTTAAAACTAAACAGTAGTTTAGCTTAACTAGTAAAAAATATCTGCCTGAGCATTATGCTGTTTTAAGAGGTATCTATATGGGATCAGGAAATCCTGATGGCATAGTGGTTAGGAACTACAGCTGCTAACCAAAGGTCGGCAGTTAGAATCCACCAGGCGCTCCTTGGAAACTGTATGGGGCAGTTCTGCTCTGTCTTACAGGGTCGCTATGAGTTCCAACCAACTCGGTGGCAATGGGTTTTGTTTTTTGTTTTTTGGTTTATATGTGATCAAAGTGACAATAGCTACTGGAAAGATTAGACAGAACCTTAGCTGGCAGTGAGTTTATGTTCATGGGAGAGGAACAACTCAGAAAAGGAGAGTGTAAATTAAGGGTTACACAACTCAAAGACTGTAATCAATGTCACTGAATTGTACATGTAGAAACACTTGAATTCGTGTGTTTTACTGTGTATCTATTCAACAACAACGAAACAAAATTAAGAAAAAAAAAAACCTCTCCATGCTCACTATGCCCAAACTGTTTGTATAAACAATGTAATTTATGCTGAATACCGAATTTCTTTCTGGGAATCTGGAATTTTGGTACACGTTACACAGAAAGTGTTTACATGAACAGTCCCTAGTAAACACCTTGGGTAGTGAGTCACTAATGTGCTTCCCTAGGCAGAAACATAGCGTGAATGTTGCTGCACTTTCTTTGCTAGGGGAAGAGTATGCTCTTTGTGACTTGTTGCTGAGTTGCATGAGTCCTTCTAATAAATTTCCAAATGTAGTGGTAGTCTTGAGGACCCCTGACACATCCTATGACTACTTATCCAATATAAAGATGTAGATGTGAAGTTGTGTATTTCTGGGCTTAGTCAGTAATTGGCCTGGCAGCTTCCACTTTCTTATCTCTTGGAACATTCACTCTAAGAGAAGCCAGTTACCACTTAACAAATCTAACTACTCTAAAACCACGATGCTGTGAGGGAACTCAAGCTATCCTATGGAGAGGATGGGTGGATGGGTGAGCATGAGACAGAAACAGAGAGAGACAGAGAGAGAGAGAAGAGAGACAGAGAGAGGTGCAGAGACAGAGAGAAAGCAAGAGAGGAAGAGAGAAGCCCAACAAGCTTCTAGCAGTTCCAGCCATATCAGCCCAGGCAGCATACATGTGAATAAAGAAAGTCATCTTGGAAGTCGTCTTAGTCTGGGTTCTCTAGAGGAGCAAAACGAATGAAATGTATATATAAATATATACAGAGATAGATTTACTTCAAGGAAATGGTTCGTGCAATTGTGAGGAAATTGTTCATACAATTGTGGGGGCTGGGAAGTCCCAAATCTGTGGGTCAGGAGGCAGGCTTGAGACTTCTGCTGGCTCATTGGGTTTCAGGGGTCAGTGAATCCAAAATCTGCAGGTCAGACGGCAGGCTGAAGCCTTTCCGCAGGTTTATGTCCCATGAACCAGAGGTCAGGTGAGGAAGAGTGCATGGTCGAGAGAGAATGAGCTCTGCCTGAACATCCGTTTAAATATTGGAGGCAAGGCACACTCCCAAGGAAACTCCTCTTTCAAATGACTGGCTGACCACATCAGATCACATAACGTAAAGTGATTACATTATATTGCATTATGGAAGATCACTCAGTCCAGTGTCTGCCAAACCACTGAGAATTATAGCCTAGCCATGCTGATACATAACATTAACCATCACAGAAGTCTAGCCCCCTTGAGCCTTTCAGCCACTGTCTGACAGTACCCACATGCAAAACCTAAAACAAGAACTGCCCAGATGAGCTCATTCAACCTACAAAATCATGAATGATAATCATAAACTTTTGTTTTAGGCAGCTGAGTTTTGGAAAGGTTTGTTACAAAGCAATAAATAACCGAAAAATCATTTTTTCTGGTCATTTAATTACTTATACTATATATATTATACATGTTATGTTGTATAACAACACAGAAATAACACATATTACAGATAATGAACCCCTGTAAAATTTATTCCCATTATGGAAGCACATTAAAGCCCTTTTGTATTTAAAATTATTTTCATAATGTAAATTGATTCCTTAAACATAAAATCATACTCTGATTTTATATCCTAAGTTCATCAGCTAGGCCACAGAAATTTTTTTGCCTGCTTATTTCTTCCACTAAGCACTAACCCATTGCTGTTGAGTTGATTCTGACTCATAGTGACCTTATAAACCCATTGTCATCAAGTCAATTCCAACTCATAGTGACCCTATAGGACACAGTAGAACTGCCCCATAGAGTTTCCAAGGAGCGCCTGGTGGATGCAAACTGCTGACCTTTTGGTTAGCAGCCATAGCACTTAACCACTATGCCACCAGGGTTCCAGTGACCCTATAGGACAAGGAAATCTTTATGGAAGCAGACTGTCACATCTTTCTCCCACAGATCGGCTGGTGGGTTTGAAATGCCAACCTTTTCCTAAGCAGCTGAGCACTTAACCACTGTGCCACCAGGGCTTCTCCACTAAGCACTAAGAAGACATATTTTTATCATGCAATAATTTATCTATGTGAGGAACAAATTATTCAGACAAACTAGGTGGCCATGGTTTTCTCTGTTCCTCTACCTGCTGGCATCTTTAGGCCTCAGAATAAACCACTCTCCCTTTTACCCCCATGACGCCTGATGTTTGTTAGCAAGATTGAAAAGATACGATTCTGGGCTAACCACCCTCAACCTCCTCAGGAAGTCAGGGGGGCATGATGCAGCAGGATGTCTATTAAAAACAAAAAACCAAACACATTGCCGTTCAGTTGATTTTGACTCATGGTGACCCTATAGAACAGAGATGAACTGCCCTATAGGGTTTTCAAGTATGCAATCTTTACAGAGAAGCCACAGTGGTGCAGTGGTTAAAGTGCTCAGCTGCTAACTGAAAGATTGGTAGTTCAAACCCATCAGCCACTGTGTGGGAAAAAGATGTGGCAGTCTGCTTCTATAAAGATTTACAGACTTGGAAACCCTATGGGGCAGCTCTACTCTGTCCTATAGGGTTGCTATGAGTCGGAAAAGACAGCAGTGGGTTTTGGTTTTGGAATCTTCATGGAAGCAGACTGCCACATCTCTCTCTCACAGACAGGCTGGTGGGTTTCAACTGCTGATCTTAGCTACTGCGCCACCAGGCTCCTCTTAGAATGTTTGTTAGCAGGATTAAAAGATACAATCAGTCACTTAGGCTGGGGCTATAAAATAGCTGGGAGAGGAAGTTTTCTGAGTCTTCTCAGCTATCATGCAGGCAGGGCACACATAGCATAAGCTTACAGTCCACCTAAGAGGACCTACCTGGCCAAGGGAAGACTGGCAGTAGGTAGGCTCCCATTTAAGCCCCTCACCCATGGCACAAAGTGGAGTGAGCAACGAAGAGTTATCATCTCTGCCGAGACAGCTTTTGAGGGGGGACTGCACGTGATGGAACTTTTCCCGGTTGTATGCTGTCTGATTCTTGTAAGTAATAAAAGCTACTTTCCGTGTGCTAACATACGTTCAGGCTCTGATGGGAAGGACATGATGTTTATGGAGCAATACACATTAATTACTGGTGCTCTTTTTCAAATGGCCTCCTGGCTATCTAGAAATCAGGTATCACCTGTGAGCACCATGCAGCTCTGGAGCGTTGACTTACAGTTATGGCATAGTCAGCAGATGTTTTGTTCTACAATCTAACAGAATCCACAACAAATTATAAGGTAAAACCAGGTTTCAGTTAGTTGGGAGAGAAAATAGACTGCAAGAAAGTAGTATCACTTGTAAGATTCAGTATTACTCCTAGTAAAACTGACATCATCTCTCATCTGACAATCAATCTCTTTGCTTCTCTATTACTAACAAAATTAAACCAACCAAACAAATCACAAAGAATTGTTAATCTCTACATCATGCAACATCAGAAAGATAGCCAGAGAGGTACAAATAGGGAAACAGAGTACTAGAATTAGGAATCATCCTTGACATTTCTAGCAAACCCTGCAGACTCAACATTCAAACTCTACACAAAATCCAATCATCACTCACCCATAGAAGACTCCACTTCCTTCCTCTACCATGCCCCCTTACTGTCTGATATCTACACAGAAGGCCTGAGTAATAATTTTAAAATAAAGTCTGATTATCTCATTATTTTTCTCAAAACCCTCCAATGGCTTTCCATCGTAGTTAGACCAAAATCTTTACCATCTGTCATGGACTGAATTATGTCTCCCAAAAAATGTGTGTCAGCTTGGCTGGGCCATGATTCCTGGTACTGTGTGATTTTCCTATATGTTGTAAATCCTGCCTCTATGATGTTAATGAGGGAGAATGGGTGGCAGTTGTGTTAGTAAGGCAGGACTCAATCTATAAGATTGGACTGTGTCCTGAAGCAATCTCTTGAGATACAAAAGAGAGAAGTGAGCAAAGAGAGAGGGGGACCTCATACCATCAAGGAAGCAGTGTCGGGAGCAGAGCGCATCCTTTGGACTGGGGTCCCTGCGCCAAGAAGCTCCTAGTCCGGGGGAACACTGATGAGAAGGCCGAGAGAGAGAAAGCCTTCCCCTGGAGCTGACACCCTGAATTTGGACTTTCAGCCTACTTTACTGTAAGGAAATAAACTTTTCTTTGTTAAAACCATCCACTTGTGGTATTTCTGTTATAGCAGCACTAGATGACTAAGACAACACTTTAAAGTAAGACACCATCTTACCAAGTATTTACCATGGCCTAACGGCCATACTTAACCTGTTTTCTCTCTGACCCTATCTCTCATCACTCACTCCCTCATTCACTCCATTACAGCCACAACGGCACCCTTGCTGATCCTAAAAAGGTCAAGTGTTCTTCTTCCTCACAGCTTTTGCACTGGCTGTTCTCAGGCTTACTCCCACAGACACGTGAATGGCTTACTTCGTATCTTCATTACGGTCTCTGCTAAAATGTCACCTAATCAGAATGGCCTTCCTTGACCATCCTTTTTTTTTTTTTTTTTAATATTTTATTGTACTTCAGGTGAAGGCTTACAGAACAGATAGTTTCTCATGTAACAGTAGCACGCATGCTGTTTTATGACATTGGTTAACAACCCCACATCATTTTAACCCTCTAAATTCTCAACTTTTTTTTTTTGGTGAAAATACTCATAGCCAAAGATACGCCATTTCTAAAATTTTTTTTACACACACATTTAAGTGACATTGACTACGCCCTTCTAATTGTGCTGTCATTCTCACTTAAGATGAAGGCTTACAGGACAAAATAATCTCCCATTTAACAGTTACTACAAATGTT
>NW_004444164.1:1744246-1775340 GCF_000243295.1 Trichechus manatus latirostris | reverse complement strand
CTCCATTTGGTGTTCGGCTGAGTTCTTTATCTCTTCATTTGATGTTCTAGGGTTTCAGGATTGTTGATTCTCTGTTTGGCTTAGTTTTTTGGATCTTTGTTGTGGAGGGACGGCGTGGTGTTTCTGCCTAGAGCACCATCTTGCTGGAGTCCGTCCTTGACCATCCTTTTTAAAACATTAACACACTCCAGTGTCACCTTCCAACCTCCCATCCAGCTTTATTTTTCTTCATAATATTTATCACCCCTACCTGACATGTTATAGATTTGTTTATTGTCTTCACTAGATCCCAACACTATAAATGTAGATACTTAGTCTGTGCTGTTTACAATGAAGCAGCAACAACAATAAACACATACAAAACAAAATCTATGCAGGATACACAACAGATGATGTGGAGGAAACCATGCTACAATTTGAACCTTCTCTCCTAGAGTCTCCAAATATGCTCTTATCCATTATGGTATTTTTAGACAAGATAATCTGACACTACTTAGTGCGTTGATGTTATAACGTATAAAACAGTGAAATATCAACAGTTTTTTCTTTTTTTTTTTCCACAATGGGTTTTTCCAAGTATTCTCATGTGGTTGAAAAATATCCTTTCAGTGGAGGCTGCATATTTAGGAGGTTACGAGATTACCTTACTATGGAGGTTAGGGAAATTATAGAAAATTTTATTATGGTGTATCTCTGATGAAAAGATACCCTATGTCTTATTGGGACAGAAACTATTATGTAATTTTTTCTGCAATATTTTATTATATTTACTGGTTTTCCCTTAAGACAAATTCATTATATTTACTCCTTCTTCCTTATAATTAATGAACATCTCCATTAATTATTTTTTCTAAGAGGAATCTGATATTACAGCTGAAG
The DNA here is from genome assembly GCF_000243295.1 of Trichechus manatus latirostris. Lineage (NCBI taxonomy): Eukaryota > Metazoa > Chordata > Mammalia > Sirenia > Trichechidae > Trichechus > Trichechus manatus. The sequence goes on along the minus strand of NW_004444164.1, from coordinate 1,774,461 downwards.
TGAATACTTGAGGGTATAAAATAAATAGCATGATTTGCAGTAATGAATACTAAACATTAATATTCATCGCAGTAAGGGATTTATGTTTAAAATACATTTCTACTCTCACATTTGAATATAAAGTACAAGAGACTGAGTAGTAAGATTTCTGTTTCATGTTACTATTTACAATATATAAGACTTACTTGATTTAAACTTATAGATCTCTTATGTAAAAAATAATATTAGCATATATCTTACTTAATTAACTGGACAGCAAACACCACTAACATCACCAAGCACTTTCCATTTAACTTGTTTAATATTACAAGAAACCAACGTGGAAGAAGTTATATTGTTCCCATTTTATAGATGGAGAAATTGAAACAAAAATTAACTGGCTCAAGGTCACATAGCTAGTAAGTGGTAGAACTGGGATTCAGTCCCATATAGTCTCCTAACTAGCCAATGCTGCCTCTATGTTCCCAACTCCCTTTTTCTCTTCTATGATTTATTAAACATAAGTATTATTCTTAAAACAGAAATAATTGGTCAATATAACAGAATCTTAAAAAAAAAAAAAGTATGAATCATCCAAAGAGTTGATGGTTGATAGTTGTATATTTTCTGATATTTTATTCTATGCACTATTTATTTTTCATAGTTGGTAGCAAACTATATAAAAATTACGTTTCCAGTGTTACTACGTTACTAAATCCCTGAGTTCAAGCTCTATAGTTAAGTGTAGTTAAGCATCATTTCTCCCTCTAATATTCCAGCTTTTGTGGCAGGATAAATTTTTTGGAACATTAATTTATTTCACTCAATTTTCTCCTATTTGCCTCTTGTTGAAACAAGGTGCCCCGGTGGTTCTTAAAGTGAGGTTTGTCAGGGCAGAAAAATCTTCAGATATTTCAGAATATTCCTTCCCTAACTTTCATTTTAAAAAGCACATTAAGGAAATTTTTCTAGTGTCTTGGCTGGTTTAAGGAGAGAGAGAAAATCTCCAAGGGAAACTTGAAAAGATAAAGTTTCTCTAGTTTAGACTAAAAGGTGATTTCCAAAGATTAGGGAGATTGCTCAGAGAGCCTTTGGTTTCACAAACAGAGGAGACCTATGAAAGAGCTTAGCACCGCTCTGTGTCTGTTTTTTGGGGAAAATGGCTGGATTTCTGAGAAGTTGGCTCCATTGTGTATTCTAAGCACTACTCAAATTCATTAGACATTCTCAGAACTCAAATATCACAGGGAAGCAGCAAGCAGCAGTCAACATGCCAATAAAGGTAATGAGTTATTTTTTTAGTTTGGACTGATAACTGGTGAACAGAGGGCATTCTTCCATTACTTTTTGCAGTTTTGAAGTAGAGTCAAAAGAAAAATTTCCTTCCTGTTGAACTGAGGTCTCAGAGTCAAGAAATGGTTACATTAAAGAAAACATCCTTGAGCACTTGTTTGTGAATTTAGATTCATATCTGCCATAAGGTCATTTGAATTTAGGACTTCTATTTGCTAACCCTGGTGGCGTAGTAGTTAACAGCTATGGCTGCTAACCAAAAGGTTGACAGTTCAAATCCACCAGCCACTTCTTGGAAACCTTATGGGGCAGTTCTACTCTCCTATAGGGTTGCTATGAGTTGAAATCGACTTGATGGTAACTTTTTTTTTTTTTTTAAATAATTAATAGAGGAGTCCCTGGGTGATGTAAACCTTTAAGCACTTGACTACTAGCCAAAAGATTGATGCCTGGTGATCTGCTTCCTCAAAAACCTTATGGAGCAGTTCTACTCTACACACATGGAGTCACCATGAGTCAGAATCAATTCGAGGGCAACTAACAAAAACAACGTAATAACAGAAGGTGATATTGGATAACATCTTTTCATGATATATCTAATAAAAGAAAAGATGCTTTTTTGGAGGAAAAGTGACTAAATCTTAGTCATCATGCTTCACTAAAGTACAAATGAATTTAAAAAGTGTAATGAATGTGGTGGGCAAACAGGAGGACATGACCTACAAGAAAGTGCACTATTTTGGAAAGATCAGGACCAAAGAGTCGGCTTTAGCTTCAGGAGTGTTAGTTCCAGGCATTGGTTGAGGCTGATAACGGAACATATCCAGACCTGGCACCCTGGTGTTGAAAAATATATGTGTAGTAAAATAACTGTGTATATACAAATGAATTAAAGGAGTCATACACTAAGAACGTGATATTTAATGGTCCCAAGGCATATTTGGTGTAGATCATCTGACTGAGCCTAACACAGGGAAAGAGGCAGCAGTCTAGATTATAAGAGATTAGATGATTGATAGAAACCAGGGAGAACTGCAGAGGGAAAAGTAGAAACGGGTAGAATGGATATACCAAAGTTGACAGTGTCAATTTTGATTAGCATTATTCTAAAGAAAACCATAAAATTTTTCCTTAACTATTAAGTATTCTGTTACATTTTTTTCCTCATAATTCTCTCCATGAATGATCTAGAACTTTTATGATTCTATTATGGTTAATTTAATGAAACATTGTTTCCACCCATGTGAAAATTGGTTATCCCTTGCCCCATCCAGAAAGATGGGATGTTTCAGACCACATGTGTAGTTTATCTAATGCCAAATAATCTGTTAAAAAAAAAAAAAAAGCTATACATTTGCCCTTTATTTCCAAATATACGTCCATAACAATAGTCTGCACAATTATGAAAGCTTGGAATCCTGTAAATTTCTTAGAACCAAGAGATTGACTTAAAATTATTAATCATAGCATATGTGAAGAATTGGGAATTAACATCCCACAATCTTCTATGCAGGGACCCAGATTCAAATGCTTTCAGTGCCAGGTATGAATACAATGTGGAATGGTGATGATTGTGGTTTTTTAAAGTTCATGTCACCTGTCCAGATGGAGAAACCCTACTCATCTTTAGTCAATTGGTTCTATTTGGAAATAAAAAAACAAAGTTCCCAGATTTTCCAGTTGTTTAAGAGAAGCTTGGATGGATTTTTGTGTGGAATGTCTCATTTTTGAAACACCAAAATAAATTAAACAAAATGATACAGCCATGTTTTTTAAACAGTAAACTCAGTTTAGCAGGAAATGAACTATTCTGTGAGAGGAATACAAGGGTGAGTAAGTATGCGGGTCTTGGATTATGTTCCAGAACAGATCTGTTTTTTATGCTAAAAATTTAATTGAAGAGTAGGCTCCAGTACTAATAAAGTGGAAAAACACTATCTTATTGGCCAGGGGGGTTGTGGGGGGGGAGGGCAGTATTTGGTCCCAAACCAGATTTAATTGTTATCTTTAGCACTTGTAAACCTGAAGTTTAACCTACTTAATTCCTTAGTCAATTTCTTCAGGTGCCCCAGGATGCTACCCAGTTTTCTTCCACATTTAATTTAACAGATATTACTGTGGTACAGTTTTATAAATAACCAATTTCTCATCTAACATTTGAGTTGAGAATAAAGGTGTAGGTAGTAATAGGAAATAAATTATTAGCTATGTTTTTTAATAATATATCTTTTGTCTTTATTTCAAATGCTATGATTAATATCAGTTTAGTCTGAATGCCCTTCTAAAGATAATATTTAAAGGAAAGCATTCACTTCGATACAAACTTGAACCAGAACAAGACATCTTCCTCCAACTGTTGTATGAGTGCTTCCACAATATGCCAAGAAAAGGGAAAGGGCCTTATTTTCAGTAACCTAATTACTTCACAGGAGAAAAGTGAAAATTGAAAACCAACAAAATGCTTATCTTTCAGAGGCTTTGCTCTACTAGTATTAGGAAGGAGAGTGATGCGACTGGATGCTTAAATCATAATTTCTTATATCTTGCTTGCATTTTAATTGGGTAGATACTGTTGTTAGTTGACCTCAAGACAATTTTGACACATGGTGACCTCATGTGTGTCAGAGCAGAATTGTGGGCCATATGATTTTCAAGGCTGTTACTTCTTGGAAGCAGAGCACCTCTGAGTGAGTTTGAACTACCAACCTTTTGGCAAGCAGTCAAGCACTTAACCATTTATGCCACCCAGGGGCATCTATAGTTTTCTATAAAGGGAAACTAAGGGGCTAAAGAAGATTAATCTTATTTTAATTTGAAGACCATGTCCCATTCATGGGGAATGAGGGGAACAAAATATATATATATATATATGATTTTTGCTTGTTTCCATGTTGATCAAATATGATTTTTAACAGAGTTTTAGACACATATTATAGTATTAGGTTTTTTTTCAGAGTATAGTTACAAGAAAAATTAAACGTCTACTATGTGTTAAATACTTTTCAACATGTTTGAAGTTATAATTCACTATACTGCTAAGGCAAAAACCCGTTGCCATCGAGTTGATTCCAACATCATGATAAACAGAGATAAGACTGAAGTCAAGGGTTTCATTTTAATTGGATCCACAATCAACACCCATGGAAGCAGCAGTCAAGAAATCAAAGGACGCATTGCATTGGGCAAATCTGCTGCAAAAGACCTCTTTAAAGTGTTAAAAAGCAAAGATGTCACCCTGAAGACTAAGATGTGCCTGACCCAAGCCATGGTGCTTTCAATCGCCTCATATGCATGCGAAAGTTGAACAATGAATAAGGAAGACCGAAGAAGAACTGATGCCTTTGAATTACAGTGTTGGCAAAGAATATTTAATATACCATGGACTGCCAAAAGAATGAACAAATCTGTCTTGGAAGAAGTACAGTCAGAATGCTCCTTAGAAGCAAGCATGGCAAGACTTCATCTCACACACTTTGGACATGTTATCAGGAGGGATCAGTCCCTGGAAAAGACATCATGCTTGGTAAAGTAGAGGGTCAGCAAAAACGAAGAAGATCCTCAACAAGACGGATTGACACAGTGGCTGCAACAATGGACTCAAGCAAAACAATGATTGTGAGGATGGCACAGGACCGGGCAGTGTTTAGTTCTGTTGTACGTAGGGTCGCTGTGAGTCAGAAACGACTTGACGGCACCTAACAACAACAATACTGCTAAGGATATTTCAAAATGTTTTCCATATATTTTGTGTTTATATAAGGATAAAAAGTATTCTATTACTCATTTACACAGGGACAACATATAGACTAAAAATAAAAGAAGCAAATGCAGGAGATTTATTTCATAATTTCAAAAATTGATTTTAGATACTTTTAAATTCTAGTGGGATATTTTAATTTCTGGGAAAAAAGTTACACACATTTACATAGAAATGATATTCATCTCTTAGAACCTGTCAGAGAAACCAGCTAAAATAATTATATACATATTAGTTTTACATCAGCAGATTCTGCAACATAGCTAACCTTTTATTTTACCTCTCTTAAAAAATACATTAATTTTCAAGGAATGTATTCATTATCGATATATTAAAAGAAGAATTGTTTCTAACGAAGCTTTGAAAATTCAATGAAAGTCTTGTTAACAATAAGATACTTTTGTAAATTTTGTCCCATGCACTATAGGATGGAAATATCAAGTAACACTCAATTTTGAAATATTACTTTTATTTTCTGCTTTTGCTGTTGAATAATAAAGGAAATATTTCTCAATAAATAATGAAATTAGTAAAGTGTTCAGTATTTAACAATTCTCTGCTATAGAAGTGTGCTCTTAATGATTATTATTGACCATCATTAAGCAAAGAGCATCCATGACTAGAAAACTGAGGACGCTCGATGGAATTCATAGCCTCCTATAATTTTCGTTTCAACAATACAGAAAATATTGAGCAGATGGGAATCTATGCCATCCACTGTACTATGTGTAAGCAATATGAAGTTGAATAAGTCATAGTCCTCATATTAAAAAAAAAACCTCACAACAACTCTATGATAAGATACAAAAATCATGAAACTATAATGAACTCAAAATTTGTCTACCTGTCTTTACACCAAACTATCCTGAAATCACTGCACTTAAGTAAATTCACATTAAATTTTATTTTATTTCCCATGATCTTAAGGAATGCCTTTATTTATAATAATCTTAATAAAATCCAAACACTCATGGTATATGTTTAAAATAGCTAATCTATAAACGTTGGCTTAAAGGGAAGCATGTAATCTTAAATGGCAAAATAAGAAGACCTTCATATTTGTAACATATATAGCCTTCCAAACTAATGAATTCTACTAGTCATATTTCTTTAATACTTATAATGTGTTTGAGGAATTATTCTATATATCACATCTTCTGTTTAGACTATTATTTTGTAAATATCACATAAGTAACTATTGGTGACCTAGAATGGCTAATGGGAATTTAACCTTCAGATGGAGACTGAATGATTCTTTTTAAACTTATTACTTAAATTAACAAAGAAAAAGATTTTAAACCTCTAACTCACATGACATCAAACTATTACAATAAAATGTCTGTCTCTTAAATGTAAGACAAACAATATGTTCCCAAGGTATTAATTTGTATTGCAAACCTTTACCATTATTTAGCAACCAGAATAACGAGAAAAAAATTTCAATATTTGAAATCAGAACCTTAAATATTAAGAGTTCACATCATCATTTATGCAAAACTATTTTAAAAATGTAAATTATTCATTGTGATTTAACTATCCTAAAAATATTTAAAACGTTTTTTATTTGTTGATGTTTTACCTTGAAAGGCAATGGCTCTTCAGTACGAGGACTAACAGGAAGTGAAGTGGTGCTACTTGCTGGGCTCATATCTGAACTCTATAAAAAAAACAAAAAAAAAAAACAAAAATTGAGTTAAAGAGATACACTTTTGTAGTCATTTTTATTACTATTTAGAATCTAAGCCTTCTTACCAAAATAAAATAAATAAATGAACTATAAATGTGGAAAAATCCAAATTATTTGTATATAATGAATCCTTCCTTATTTAGAAATAAATATTTTTCTGGAAAATTAGTCAAATTATCACCTTTCAATGTATGTTTTAAGTACATGTCATTAAATAAAATGATCATCTCCTGTGTTAAAATGGCGTTATTATGTTTGCTTAATTATCTTTTTATTGAAAGTAAAACTATGTCTGTTATGATTCACTATGTTTCTCTTTTGATCTTTCAGGCAGATTTTGAAATGTGTTATATCTGTTTCTTTTACAGAGGTTTAAATCATTGTACGCATTGTTTTCATTATGAAAGACATATCTGCCATTAATATGCACTTATAAAATGCAGAAATACTAATTTTTTAATTCCATATTCATAGCCTCCTGACATTTTACAACCTTTCTTATTATATTCTGCTACACAAACATTTTCAGAACAAAAGATTTATACAAATGTAAGAGAATTATTGGAATGGTATTAATGCTGTTCTACAAACATAGCATTTTTTTCCTAGCTCTTTTAAAATATAATCTATTAAAACTTATTAAATAACAAATTGACCTAAAAAAGAGAGATGTGGGTTGTAAGTTTTTCACTTGTCATTAATTTAATTTTCTAAAACCAAGACCAAGATACTGACAGTGGGTAGCAAGAGAAGTTATTTTATTTTATTCTTATCCCATTCTCTCAGAGAATTCTTACATTTAAGTATACAAGTAAATAAAACAACAATAACAACAAAAATGCAGACTTACATTTTTCAGTTCAGTTTCCAAGTGTACTGATTCATGCATACACACAAATACAGAAAATTTTACAGTGAAGATTAAATCAAAAGAATGGATTAATTTTCATTAAGATAAGTGGTCAAAAAGACACATTTGACTGACTTCACTTAAGTGAAGAACGAAAGAACACATTCAAAAAACAGATCCAATAAATGCCACTAAATCTAAGAGTCCATTCATTCAGAGATTGTTTTCAATTCATATGACTCAAGTGTACAATGAAGAAAGTGAACACTTAGAAAATATCCATTATAATGGGATCAGTTCTGACCAGTTAGTTTGGAAACCACGTATAAGAACTATATATATATATATGTATATACACGTACATACATAGACATATGTACATATATATGTAGCCATGGTGGCGTAGTGGTTAAGAGTTCAGCTGCTAACCAAAAGGCTGGCAGTTCAAATCTACCAGCTGCTCCTTGGAAACCCTATGGGGCGGTTTTACTCTGTCCTATAGGGTCGCTATTAGTTGGAATCGACTCAACGGCATCTAACAACAAAAACATATATATATATATATATATATATATATATATATGAACTAAGAGATTCAGTGTAATTTTTCTATAATAGGTACCCCACTTACTTTAGAAAATTGTATGAGGCTGCATATTTACTTAAAATGTCTACAGCAGGAAACTGGGTAAAAACTGAACAACAATCTACTAAAGGAAGTAGAAAAATACATGTACCAGATAACTAAGGTGAGTTATTTACTGATTTTAATTTCTAAATGTATCGAGAGCTTCTTGCCCATTTACTGAATAGGAAATGTTCTACGTTGCTGCTTTTCACTATCTTTATGATATGATGAAGAAACAAAGCTCAAGTCTCTTGAGCGGTTTCTCTCAATATTAGATTTCTCATGGGAATTTGAGTAAGTGATTGTAATTCATAAGTAGTTTAATTATCTGATATTTTCCTGAAGTTCTGATATCCTGCAGTTTATTAAAGTATCATGCCTTTAAAAATAATACATTCAGGAGACAGAAATGACACTGAGTTGTAAAAATTTAGAATTCTGGCTCATATTCTTGCAGAACATGAAGATTTTTCAACATCCATAAGAAGATGGGCTCAATATTAAGCTTCACTGTAAACTTAGGGTTGAGGCCTCCCACACTTCCCAGAAATCAATGTGTCATTCTAAGGACTGCAGAAAGCAGACTCCAAAATTTGCATCGTGTAACATCAATTCTTAGAATGTCATTCTTAGAGAAAACTTTGCTCTAGCTTTAACTTTCAAATCCATCTTATAGTGTGACACTTTAATTCTATTGCTCTTTGGAAATCCTGAGATAAATGTTTTCAAAAACAAATCAATCCTATACGACAACATGTGATACACTACACTTAATTATCAAGTTGAGAAATACAAGACAAAAATAGAATAAAAGTATCTTTGTTTTTAGTTTATTTTGTTTCCCATTTGCTTTTCAGTGATCTGTAATTTAAGTGTCATTCCAATTTGTTTATCCTTTTAGATAAAATATTAATAGTAAGCCATTTGGAAACTCATTAGATCTCTCTGTATAATAACCATATAAAATTTAAAATTCAAATTCAGTTTTTAAATGTTCTTAATAAATGCATAAATTGAAGTTAATTTTTATCCAAGAAAATGAGATATTTTTACATGTATTTGAAATATTTTATTATATGAGCCCAGATTTCATTTTCCCTTTGTTACTGAAGAAAATGTGTTAATTTTATTAGAATAAAATATTCTTTGTTAACAACTAGTGCCCAGATCTTGGTTTCTAATACCATTTTCTGATAAAAGGTACCAGGGCTCGTTGACTGATTCCAGGGGTGGGGTAGTGAATGCACAGAATGAGCCTGGAGCATCTTGTGGTTCTAGAAAGAAGGGAAGGTTCAAAAAAAAAACAGGATGGGTATAGGCCAAAAGGACAAAGGAGCCAACATGAAAGAGCTCCCAATGGCCAAAGCCGAAACAATCTGCACAACAACATAAATAACATACTATTGGATTATAACTTAACATACATATAAAACAAATATCCATGAGTCCAGACTGACATAAATGATTGAATAAATAAATAAATTAATTTAATCATTTGAACAAATAAATACGGGAGAAGAGATAAATCTTTACCAAAGAATCTCAAATAATTTATAAAGGCACTTGCCCTCTTCAAGAGGTAGAAATTAATCACCTCCCCTCCCCCCAAACTCCAGGGATAGTCTGCAAAAAACCTGATCTGTCCAGGTCATCAAGGATAAGGTCAGAATAGGCTAGGGAGAAATGATGACTAAATATAATGTGGTATCCTTGATGGGACTCTGGAATAGAAAAAAGGACATTAGGGAAAATGGGTGAAATCTGAATACAGTGTTGAGTTTAATTAATAATAATGTACTAATGTGACAGCAAAGATGTGACCCTGAGGACTAAGGTGCACCCGACCTAATCGATGGTACTTTCAATTACCTCACATGCATGCGAAAGCTGGACAATGAATAAGGAAGACTGAAGACTGATGTCTTTGAACTATGGTGTTGGCAAAGAATACTGAATATACCATGGACTGCCAGCAGAACAAACAAATCTGTCTTGGAAGAAGTACAGTCAGAATGCTCCTTAGAAGTGAGGATGGTGAGACGTCATCTCGTGTACTTTGGACATGTCATCAGGAGGGAGAAGTCCCCGAATTAGGACACCATGCTTGGTAAAGTAGAGGGTCATCAAAAAAAAGGAAGACCCTACACAAGAGGGACTGACACAGCAGCTATAACAATGGGCCCAAACGTAACAACAATCATGAGGATGGCGCAAGACTGGGCAGTGTTTCGTTCTGTTGTACATAGGTCGCGATGAGTCGGAACCAAGTCAAAAGCACCTAACAACAACAACAGTGTACCAATGTTGGTTCCTTAGTAGTGACAAATGTACCCTAGTCAGGTGAGGATGTTAACAATAGGGGAAACTGGATGAGGGGTATATGGGAATTATCTTTACTCTCTTCCCAACTTTTCCATAAATCTAAACTATTGTAAAATAAAGATTATTTAAAAATATTCTTTATTAGCAATAAAACCAGCCTTTTCAAGGTTATAATACATGACTGTCATTATACTCATAGCTTCTCAGCTTTCATCAGGGCTTTTATTACCTTCATGAAAATAAATTTTGACAGACCATTTTACTGGGATGCATAACCTCTCCACCAAAGGATCTTTAATCTTCTAAGAAGATCTCACTGAAAAACTGAGGTTTAATTGCTCTGCATACTTTCATATCCCATATAGGAATGCTGAAAGAAAACTTCAGCCATATAAAATGATCTATGTATTTGAGTATGCTTTAGATGCTTGGTAGAATGAATTTGCATTATTAATATTTACTGAATGCCATAATCCTATCGGACAGATCCATTAATTATATCTCCCCGGAAAGCATAATTAATGAATCTGCCCTATGGGATTAAAGTTTATTTATAAAGATTTCTTGAAGTGAAACATGATCAATTTGCCTCAAATCTGCTTGGTACTTAAGCAGATTTGAGTGTAAGTGAAATATTTTAATTTTTGAAGCCATTGGGATAAATTTATAAAGTGATTTCCTAGGTTTAATAAATTTAAAGGGTCACCTAATGTATTAACTCTATTTTCCTAAACACATATAGAAAATATGTACATCTATGTTACAGTATATTGTTGGTTTAATAATAATGGAATTATCACTAATCATGTACATAGGATAATTTAGATTTCTGTAGTATAAATGTGCTATTTCTCCTTAAAATGTTTTCTTTTTTTAGACAAGTCAGTTTTCGGTGAAAATTCAGTCATTTATTCATGCAGCCCACATATATTACACTTCCCTACCTTTAGATTGTAAGTTTTGTCATGATTTGCCCCACTGGTAAGCCATAGTTAGACTTGTTGTTGGCCAAACAATTTAATAAGGAAAGGAATAAGAGTATCTAGTTGTGGCACAGAAAGACATTTTTTATATATTAACGGGTAGACTAAGAAGTGCTAATGTGTGTTCTTAACCAAGTATATGCTACAAATGACAATGACCCAACAGGACTGGGATCCTCTGATCCAGAGCGATGACCACTAAATATCAGGTATTCTACTGTGAAGAATGAGGTTAGTCTTTGGGAAGCTAATTCTAATCACTTCTATCCTTGAGAGATGGATATCCTACGCCCTAGTTGTTTGTCGTTTTAGTGGTAAACCAAAATGGAGCACCAGTACATTGAATTCATTCTCTAAATCAGGACTACTCTTAGTACTTTGGCCTACCACTACTGGTTATATTTTCTCAAATGAAAATGTTTAAGTTTTTTAATTTGTGGTATCTTCTTGTCATTGATATGTTGTTTTTGCTTTGCCAGAATCCAATCCCCTTTTCTATGCTAACAAAATTTTTATTTTCCTTGAAATAGGTGTGGGCATATAATCAAGGACTGGCCAACCTCTCCCACTGGGCATAAAAAAGTACAAGAGCCAAACTATTTAAATGAAGCTCAAGTCTGGGAATTTTGTTAGATTTTGATGAAGAGATCCTCTCATCCAGCGAATGCTGCTGATATCATATGATTGCACTTATGTCTAAACCAGCATATGGAACATTCCCAGGAACAAATCTAAAACAAGGCATGAAATGAAAGAATCTGAGTCCTAAGAATGTATATGACATTCTGGATCCTGGTGTATGTTAACCAATAATTTTCACAAGACAGTGTGCTTAACAATCAAGAGTCCTTTCTAATATAGGAATAAGTACAATCATTGGGATATTACAAGTTATAGAGCCTAAAATTTAGAATTAGCTGACATAAGTAAAGTGGAGATCCATGATATTATTCTATTCTACACTGAGGAGTCTGTAGTATTTCATGTGATAGCAAAATAATTTATTAAATTATTTTCTAATTTTTATTTTTTGGAACTCAGATTATGGCTTTTTTAATTTGGAGCATCATGAGATTTGGTGAAAAAAAAATCCAGGATATAAGAGTGTGCTTACTTTTTACAAATTTAATTATACATATATATATATATAATTTACTTACAACTAGATAACACATTTACATAGTCCAAAATTCAAAACGTATAACATGTTTACCCATGAAAAGTCTCTCTTCTGCCCCTAGTCCCCAGCCATCCAGTTCCCCTTTCCAAAAGCCACTAATTTACCAATTTATTGTACATCCTTTCTTGAAAATTTTTTATATATAATAGGAGTATATAACTATACATATTTAGTCATTCCTTTTTTCTTTTATACATATTAAAAAAAAGACCAGTTGCCATCAGGTCAATTCTGACTCAGGGCAACCCCATGTGCATCAGAGAAGAACTGTCCTCCACAGGGTTTCCACGGCTGTGATCCTTAAGAAGCAGCTTTCTAGGCTTTCTTCCAAGACACCTCTGGGTGTGTTCAAACTGTTGATCTTTCAGTTAGTAGCCCAACACTTAACCATTTGCACCACCCACGAACTCTTTTATCCATATAAAAAAAAGAAAAACAAACCCATTGCCTTCAAGTCAATTCTGACTATAGCAACCTTATAGGACAGAGTAGAACTGCCCCATAAGCTTTCCAAGGTGCAGCTGGTGGATTTGAACTGCCAACATTTTGGTCAGCAGCTGAGCTCTTTAACTACTGCACCACCAGGGCCCCTTATACATATAAGATAACATTATATATAAATACTGGCCTTCAACTTGTTTTTTCCAAATTATATTTGCATATAATAAGGTCCTTCATTCTTTTATATAGCTGCATAATATTCCACTTTATGGCTGTATCATAATATAATTAACCTGTGCTGCATTGCCACGCCTTTATTATTACAAGCAGAGCTAAAATAAACAATCTTATACTATGTGCAAATGTATCTGTAGAATCACCAGGTTAAAAGACATCTGCAATTCAAATTTTGAATTATAAGGAGTCCAGCTGCTGGCCGAAAACCTAAGTGTGATTTTTCAGGCCTGACCACGGGGAATTACAAAGGCTTTACCTAGCAGGCCTCAAGGGAAAAGCTGCCCTCACCAACCAGACTTGGTGCACAGCCAGTGTACTGCAGTCTCTAATGGGAGCTGCAGCCAAGGACTCAGTGCCACCCCTCCTCCCCAGCCACCCTCTTTTGAATATCTGCATCCCTAGACACCTCCATAAAGAGGCGTCTTTATAAGAGGCCTTCAGTAGAGGTCTTCCTCAGGGGCCTGTGCTGAAGACTCCTTGTCAGGGAGAAGAGGAAGGAGATCTTGAAGACACCTTTCCCCACTCTGAATCAGTACTTTTCCATTCCTAGGCCTCTCCTTGGCCCCTGGGTCTATAAAACTCCAGAAGCCTTTTGTTTGGGCCTCTCTCGACAGTGAGTCAGGTCCTCAAGTCTGTGCTGATCCACCTGACTCACTTGGGGCTTTCCTGGGGATATATGGCATCTTCTTTGTGTTTAATCTCTTGCTTATACTATTGCAGTAAGTAATTAAAGACACTTTCCTGTTACTTTCATTTTGTCTTGTCTTAATCGGCTACTCTTAAACCTGACAGCTAAATTCAGCTCTCTCAGCTCAGCTCCCTGACAAATAATATTGCCTAATTGCCCTGCATAGAGATTATATCAGTTTATGCAAATAAAAGAGGCATGAGAGTGAAAATTTCCCCACTGTGTCACTATTTTCTACTTCAAAGCACCATTAGTATAGATCCACAAGATAAAGAAAAGCTCTGGTTGAAGCTCATCTTCCTAAAATCACAACGAGATTTTAGCTTTGTTAAATCTTTTCTGTCTGGTGTCAATAACCCAAGATAGTTGAGAGGAACAATATCCCAACAGATCACTGGCTCAGCATTGAGTAAGCTTTACTCTTTGCTGTACTTTGATCTTGTGGTATAATTCTAATTACTAAGCTTTTATTTATTGTTCTGTCATTAAGTCAAAGCTAAGTCAAAACTGTGGCCAAACCCCAGAACAACCCAAATGACTGGGTTATAGCAAATAATTAAGCTATCTCACTCCTTTAGGATGAATCTGACAGGGGAAATCAGAAATTGGTCCTTAGTTTGGAAATTTCAGAAATTAAATTACATGAATTCACTTAGGGATGGGTTGATTTTCTGGGGATAATTCAAAGTAACTAGATGAATAAGCGGCTGCATTTTATCAGATATCAGCCAACCTATTAACTACCAACGAAAACTCAACTTGGCCTAAGATCTCAGGGTAGTAATCTACGTGAATCCTTCCCTTTTGGTAAAGAGATTTACTCAGAAACAGCATTATAAATAAAACAGAAGATTTTTTATTTAGTATAACATTAGACATAAAGTATTTGGATGTTCTCAGAAGACACTTATATCCAACTATGGTAAATGCCTAAAGAAATACACATCATTTAGAATTGGAGCATGTTCTCCTTTGAAGAGCGCTAGAACCCCACCTCAGTGACAAAATTTATATTATCTAATTCATTTGAAAAACAATCATCCACCAAAAGCACACTTACTTCATACCAGACTCCCTGCAACATAACTGAGGGGAGAAATAACTAATCTTACTGGCAATATATTTTTAACTTGTTTCATTTTTATTGTTGGTAGCGTTGGTTACTAAGCTTATTCATTTATTTTGTTCTATTGTTTAGCTTCAGTTTTAGAAAACTACAGCTCCTTCCTTTATTTTCAAATTCTGGGAGTGCATCACATTTGAACTTTAAAGGCCCTATAACACCCCTAAGTTCCTGTACAGAGTCTCTGAAAGCCAAGTTCTTATTTTAACCCTCAGTGAGACGGGCTGACACAATAGCCTCAACAATGCACTCAAACATACCAATGATCATGAAGATGGTGCAGTAACAGGCAACATTGTGTTCTTTAACTACTGCACCACCAGGGCTGAGGCTGTCATGAGTCAGAACTGATTGGATGCCAAAGAACAACAACAACAACATTTCTTCCAGAGAGAGAAGTCCTCTCACTGACGACCTAATCTCTGTAGCTGGACCTGAAGCAGTTGTTGCTGGACCTCTTTGATGCCTCGGTCTATGACTTGAATACCCAGTTTTACTCTCAGTTTATTTTCTCAAGCATTCTTGGTATGTTCTGCTGCTGCCAACAAGTCCAAATTATGGTCTTATTTTATTACCAATACTTAATAAACAGTACTGAGAACCTACTGCAAACCAGTAATTGTGATCTGTGTTCAACACAAGCAATCTCTGCCTTCAACTATCTTAAGTTCATTTTAGGTGACAAACATGTGAAAGGCAAAAACTGTAAAAATAAATGATAGATACATAGATAAAACTAGAGAGATGATAGATAGATAGATAAACAAAAATCCAACTATCCAAAATAATCACTGTGAAAATATCTGCATACTTTTGTCTAATCTTTTTTCTTTTTCTGTGCAATGTAATGGCTGGGATTCACATATTAGTTATTTTTATTGTAAATACTCCTCCTAACTGTATTCTGAGTATTTTTCTCATATCAATTTCCCTTCAGGTTACCATAAGACAAATGCCTACAATTCCATCATATAATTATAATTTATTCATTTTACCTGGTTCCTAATTTTGAACATTTTGGTATTTCTGTTTTATTCTTTATAATTAATGGTGTAATGACATATTAAAACAGATCTGTGGTTACTTATTTTGGTACATTTACAGAATTGTAAAGTCTCTGTTAAAGGGTATGCACATAGCTATGTAACGTCACAAACAGTATCAAATTTTACTATAGTGCTAATATACTAGGAGTGCCTGGGTGGCACAAACAGTTAAGCACTCTGCTGCTAACTGAAAGGTTGGTGGTACATGTCCATCCAGAGGTGCTGACGAAGAAAGGCTTAGTGATCTGCTTCCAAAAAATGAGTCATTGGAAACCCTAGGGAGCACACTGAAATGCGTGGAGCTGCCAAGAATCAGAACAGACTCCACCGCAACTGGTATTTGTTTGGCTAATGTACTAATTTTCACTCCTACTTGAGATGTTTAGAGTTCCTAATTTATTTATCTTTGAAAGGCTGTGATTTAACAATTGGTTAACTATTAGGGGGAAAAATCCTTAAATTACAACAAACTTAATTCTAAATGGATTAAAGAGTCAAATGTAACAACAATCCACAAGAAGCACTTGACGAAAATACAGGTAAATATTAACTGTTTATCAATTACTGTAGAATGAGAAGAGCATTTCTAAACATTAAGTCAAAGATTGATATATTTGACTATATTAAATTTTGTGTATACTAAAAAAAATCAAAAACAAAATTATAAGGCAAAATGACAAATACAATATTTGGGAAATGCTGATTTTTTTGGGAAACATTTACTCCTTATTCCTGATGTTTCTTTCTATTTGGAAGAAACTCTCATAGAGTTACACTCTTGCCTTCTCTTCCTAGAGAAGATGATTTTTCTTGCAGATATATTTGGGATGGATGGGCGTGGTATGCTAGGCTCAGCTCATTCCTCTTTCTTTGGTTAGCAGGTTCACATGCAGAGAACATGTGTTCTGCTCAGCAGCTGTGCAGTTGGCTTTTTACTGCTAAAGTCTCAGTAACAGCTTTATTAAGCCTCACATCATAAGGAGGGTTAACCTGTAGGTTATCTGCAGCTTATGGAAGCTTTGCCCACAGGCAAAGAGCTATTTTTACATGGTCTTGAGAGTCTTAAGAGATGGTCTGTGGATGAGTGGGCCTCAGCACAGCCTCTGGGCCCCAGTGACCTCAGAACAGACAAAGGCCATGGGTAACCTCAGACAAAACACACATACTAGGACTTCAGGAGGTACAAGCTGCTTCTGCTTGACCTTGAACTATACAGGACAGCTACTCATTAGCAGAGTTGGTTGATGTAGTATGGTGCTGGAGGGAAAAGAGAAACTTTCCATTCTTAGACTTTTTTAAGATTTGGTAGGTAGCATAATGTTTACCGTAGAGCTTTTAAACTGCAAGGCAGCTGATTTCTGCATCTGCTACAGGGTGCTCGTATGCTTCTAGCTTTAAATACTGAGTAGTAGGCCTAGAAGATCCCACTGCATATGCTGCATGTGGTAGCCAGCTTCAAGGATGACCCCCAGCAATCCCAGCCTCCTGGTATTTGCCCCTTTGTGTAATCCTCTCCTCTTGAGTGTACGCTGGATTTAGTGACTTACCTATATCATGAATAAAATTTTGCAGAGGCTGCAGGAGGGCAAAGTGGAAGCAGAAATACCACTTAGGAGTTTCTTACAATATGTTGAGAGATGGTAATTGTTTGGACAAAGTGTTTATGAGTAGAGGTGACTGAATTCTCTACATATTTTCGAGTTAGAAATGACTAAATTTCCTGATAGTTTGGATATGGGGTATGAAGGAAATAGAAGAATCAAGGATGACTTCCAAGGTTTTGCCTGAGCAAAACTGAGAAAGGGAAACTGCAGTATACTGGAAGTGAAAAAAATCAATAATTCCATTTGTTGAAGTTAAGTTTGAAATTTCAATTAGACATGGTAGTAGAGGTCAAGTAAAGCACTTGGTTATCCTAGCTGAGATAGAACAGAGAATAAGATCATTAAAAAAAAACAAGAGTTCAAGGAGCTGAGAGGCCAGGGTGATGTAAGGATCATCTTCTTGTATAAACAAAGACTAATAAAGGAGCAGTACTGAAGATAATGAAAATAAGTGACAATCTTTAATCTCCAGTGAACAGGGAGAGGAGTATTATGGTATTGATTTTCAAGTACCGTAAGCTAAGCAGTGGGTATTTTCACTACCACGCCTCATGTTATGTGGCCTAGAGAAGAGGCAGTTTTCCTTCTTATTCCTCCTTACCATTTCCAACCACTGTCACAGCTGCCGCCCTAACAACTCTTGGCTTGAAGATCATGCCATCAAACTGTAATACAGTTGTCTCTCGGTATCCGCGGGACACTGGTTCCAGGACACTCGCAGATACTAAAATCTATGGACACTCAAGTCCCTTATATAAAATGACACGGTATTTGCATATAACCTACGCACATCCTTCCGTACACTTTAAATCATCTCTAGATTACTTATACTACCTAATGCAATGTAAATGATATGTAAAGCGTTTTTATACTCTATTGTTTAGGGAATAATGATAAGACAGGAGGGGCACAATGCTTAAACAATGAGTGCTGGAGACAGACTGAGGATCTGTGAAATGGTAGCAGGCTACAGCAGTGCCCACACAACATTTCATTTGCATGGATTCAGCGTAGTGCTCGGCACAGGGCAAATTCAAGTTTTTCTTTTTAGAAATTTTTTTTTCCAAATATTTTCAATCCACAGTTAGTTGAATCCATAGATTTCGAACTCATGGATACGGAGGGCCAGCGGGCCAACTGTATAGCTACTTACTAATTTGCAGGGCACAATTTCGCCTGTTTTTCTCCACTGGTTGGAAAGATTCAATGAGGTAAAATTACTGAAAAATAGTGCTGGCACACGTAAAGTGCTAAATAAGTGATAGGCTTTAGCTATCATCATGCTATATTGAAATTACTTTTTTATGTGTCTGTCTGATAAGACTGAGCCAACTTCGGGAAACGTTCGTGTGCTTTTCATCTTTGTATCTCAGAAGCTACCATAGAGTTCATTAAAGGTTTATTATTCAGCTGAATTTAAATAACTAGGTTAAAAGCAAAACCAAGAATTTAAACTAAACTACTTTTGAAAGCTCTTATTTTGATAAAATCTGATTAACATGACTAAGTATCTTGCTGTTCAGAGCTTTAAAAAATGATCAGTTTCTCAACAAATCTTCACTATAGTAAAACCCAGAATATAAGAATATCCATCTTGTCATCCAAACTGATAAATATATGCCAAACACAACGAGGCATTTTTATTAATAATTTTTGAATGTGGAGCTGCTTGGCAGGAACTAATCAGTTAATGTGAATTTGAATAAAGTCAGCCACAAAACACAAGTGCACATATCTGTGGACATTATTCACCTTGACTGACAGCACACTTTATTTTCAATTAAAATAAAATGAAAAAATAAAATAAAATCAGCATGATGCTACTCCAACTTTAGTATTCACTGATTAAAAATTAAAATTAATAGTTGGGTATCAGATTTATATTTGGGGAAAACAACTGATGAGTTTTCTATTGTGTAATATGAACAATTATTTCAAGAAAACACATCATTTCATTTGTTAAAAATCAGTAATTTTCACAACTGAATAAACTTAAGCACTAATGAATCCATTGATTGTCCTTGATTACCTAATCTTTTGTCCCATGCCTGTTTCTAAAGAGTCGATCTTAATCATACTGCACTTATTTAATAACCACAGTGTTTGTACTCAATAAAGTTTAATGAAAATTTTATAATGTAAAGAAAACCCCTTGGAAAATATATATCACCACTAATATATCAAAATATTACTATTTAGATTAATAATATCAATGAAGTAAAACAAAAGATACTTAATGTAAAGACAGTATTTGTTTTTCCTTCTCAAATTCATAAGCTATTGAGATTCACCTAAATGAACTACTGAAGTCTGTGATCTTAGACAAATCTCATATGATCCTTAACAATCACAACAGCTTTGTCCTCACATCTTCCTCGGAGGCCAATAAGAGGCTTGGTTCCATCCCTCACTCCTTTCTAGATCTAACATCCTATGATACTTCAAATAATGTCTGCACCAAAAGAAAACTAATAAAGAGGATTTTAGAGATCCATTTCAACTTCAAGTACTATGACTTTTACATAATGTCCTGTAAATTGAAAATGTGCAATAAATGTTTGATGTTATTACCTAATTTCTACAAGTCAATGATTTGTTTTATAAATTAATGTTCTATAAAACTGCATTGTACTTAGATATATTTTAAAAGTTCTTTAGTCTCAGAAGTCACAAAATTCATAATTTATGCTAGAGATGTAATCTATAATTGATGAATCAAATTCACATTATCTGAGGCTTTTATTCAAAGCACTGTGTCCTTGAATTTAATATTTTAATTTCTTTTTCAATTATATATATTTTAGTTCTCCAAAGGCTGCCAAGGTATATAAGATCAGAAATTCTGACTTAGCAAGAAAATGATTTGTCCACTTCTTGCCTTCTCCCTATATGCCCTCAAAAAGCACTAGAAGGCAAAAGTAAAAAAGAATGCATGTTATTGGTAAATTGTAGCTCACTGGCAGTCAGATTTGGTAGTAAAATAAATGATTTACAAACATCTTTTCTTCTCTGTAAAACTGAGGATTGTAACCAGCTTTTTAAGAAGGCAGTGTTTAAATAGGTTTCATAAGTTAAAACACACACACATACACATCATGTGCCAAAGATACTGGCTTAATGGAGCTTTTTATACTGAAGGGAGTATTTGGCAGATATTGCCATATTTAATAAGTGCTCTGATTCTTTGTAAAATTTTTTAAAAAAGGCTTATGGAGATTGTTTTCAGGAAAAGAAAAACACGAAGCCATTTTCCAAGACCCCAAAGCAAAGAACATTTCGAACCATTATGTTAGTTGGTTGCACAAAACATTCCATTGTCATTGAAAGATAGTATGAACACAAAAGAAATACATTCAATCTTTCTTTACTACTTTCGATTGCCATTTTCTCTCAATTAAGCAGAAAAGTTGCTATCATAAACCCATTGCCGTCGAGTCCATTCCGACTCATACTGCAGACTAAGTAAATCAGATGCTTAGACAACATCAAATGACTACTCACCCAATTTCTATAGCTTCCTGAATATAAGGACTCATGAAAAAGCACAGAATATAAATACAATTCTTCTACTGGGAAAATAAATAAATTATGCTTTTAAATCAATAGCTAATATTTGAAGACTCCAATTTTGACATATTAAAATTGAGGGTTATTAACATATATAACATAAATAAGGAGCCCTGGTGGAGCAAATGGTTAAGCTGCTTACCAAAAGGTTGGTGGTTGGAAGCCACCCAGCGGCTCTGTGTGAGGAAGACCTGGCAATCTACTTCCGTAAAGATTACGGCCAAGAAAATCCTATGGGGCAGTTCTACTCTGTCACAGGGGGTTGCAATGAGTCAAAAACGACTCGATGGAACCTAACAACAACAACATTAACATATATAAAGTAGTTAGCAGAGTACTTAATTCATGGTACTCTGGTAACATGTACCATGTATCTGGTAACATGGTAGATGTTCAACAGTTAATTACTATTTCCACTAAACAAGGACTATGCAGCACAAGTAATACTCTGATTCCTTGTCCAGTGTTCGTTAAATACCACAATGAAATAGTCATAAAAGTTCTTTATTCAGTTATACTGTTCTCTTTCAAGTTATTTATTCTTATTATTCTCTATCAGAGAAAACATATACTTCTACATTGCCATGGCACTTTCATTATCATTAAACAATTGTTCACCGTTTTGAATATGTGTTTGCCTTTGTTTTGACAACTAAATTATAAACTCAAGGATAGGAATTGTTTTCCTCCTTTTCTTCTTCCCTTCTTCTCCTCCTCCTCCTCTCCCCCTTCCTGTTCTTCTCTCCTTTCTCGTCTATTCTTTTTCCTTTTGCCACACAGCAGTTAATACTGTACAAGGCATGTATTTGACTCTTAAGGCATTGATTGACTGTCATGTATCTTTGGTAGCATAGCATCAGAGCATTATGTTAAATTAGAGAACTTAGATATTATTTCAACCTAAATCTCTTTTTATTGAAAATTGAAGTCTTGAGAGTTTCCAAAAGTCATATCACTAACTACTGCAGAATTTGACAGGAACTAAGTCTTATAATTGATGATCATCTATCAACAGGATAATATTCCAAAGTCATCAGGCGTATCCCACTGTTTATCCTTTGCTCACAATCTTTTTCTTCTCCTTACTATTTCTATTAAATTCTCCCTTGACTGATCTCAACCTGCTAATAAATTTTCTCCCCTGAATTAAATAAAAATGTGGTCTTACAATCCCTTTCTTTGCTCATATTCGAGGACATCAACCTCTAACTGTATCTGAGAAAGAGAAAAAGGAATACACAAATTTAGGGGAAGAACTATTTTTCAAACCATTACTACAAACCATTTCCACATTTGTAAAATGAAAATAATAGTTTTAAAATTTGTTCTTACAGTTTTTATCTCATGATATTTTAGCGATTAAATAAGTTCACCTACTTAGAACTTGGTGAACACTCAATAAATGTAAGTTGTCTCTAAAGAGAGAGTATGAAGTACTTCACAGGCCACTATGGACTAGAGTAAGAGTTAGTGAGACCAACCACATCAACAAACCATGAGTGGAGTCTGTCTGCGTATCACAGGGCTGGCTATTTTCTAGACAGCAACTGGCCTGGAGTTGCAGTGTCTAGTTGTTGAGCTTAGCTTTGGCAATTCTTCATCCCTAGCAGCCACATTAGGAGTTCTGGTGGTGCAATGGTTAAGCGCTCCACCACTGATCTAAAGGTTGGTGGTTCAAACCCACTAGCCACTCTGCGGAAGAAAAGACCTGGCAATTTGCTGTGGTAAAGATTACAGCTTAGAAAACTCAATGAGGCAGTTCTACTCTGTCATATAAGGTTGCTAGGAGAAGAAATTGACTCGAGGGTACTCAACAAGAACAATAACAACAAGAAGCAACACCATACAGGAAAGCGATGTAGCCATTAACTCCATCCCCAGAAGTCCTACTCCAGGGATCTTTATCCCTGACTCTGAAATTACAAATCTGTGTCTACACTTCTGAGATAGTGCTTGTTTCCTTAATTTCTTCCCACAAATAACAAGGTAAACATCTTTAGAAGAAATAAAAAAACCAAACGCATTGCCGTCAAGTCGATTTTGACCCATAGCGACACTATAGGACAGAGTAGAACTGTCCCATAGGGTTTCCAAGGAGCAGCTGGTGGATTCGAACTGCTGACTTTTTGGTTAGCAGCCAAGCTCTTTAACTACTGTACCACCAGGGCCCCAAATAAAGAAAAGGCATTTAAAATAAGAAAATAGTAAGAAAACTTTGGAAGTTAAAATTTGGAAGTCTATCATATTTGGATGAGAAATAAGCAAAATGAAACACATATTTTCTTTTCAAGCTTAGTTTGTCTGATACTGTTATTATTTTTTGGTGATGAAGGAAAAAAGAAAATGAAGTATATTGTAATTCATAATTGAGAGTGCTAAAATCTGGAGGCAGCTATTTAAGAATCTGTTGGCCAACAATGTGTTCCTAGCACTGAATTTTTCTAATTATGTCAACTAATTTAAATGGTTAATAAAAATGGTCATTTCATAAAGTAGAATTCATACTTCAAAATTAACAAGTTCTTTAACCAACATCATAAGAGAATAAGGTATCTGAATTTTTAAAGATAACTTTAAGTTCCCATTTCAATGCCTACATTTGTTTTACAAATGCTGTATTAAATAGACATTTTTCTAAAATCCATTACATACACCGCTGTTGTTAATTTGAGTATAGTGAACCACAGCTAAATTCTAATCTATGATTTAGGAATATCATTATAAACATTAGTTACTCTCCTGTGTTAGGTTATATTAGGACTACAGCTTGAATTACTACTATTCTGCCAGCAAAATCTGCTAGCAAAATCCCTTCCAAATTTATTCCTTGTAATCCAAGGTTCTCCAAACTTAGTTGACCCTGGGACATTTTTCATATTATAATACATCAGTGGGACACAATCAGGAAGTCAAGAGATAAAATGTTGAAGCGAGGATGGCAAAATTTTGTCTTGATTACTTTGAACATGTTATTAGGAAAGACCAATCCCTAGAAAAGGACATTATGTTTGGTAAAGTAGAGGATCAGCAAAACTGAAGAAAACCCTCAATGAGACAGACTGACACAATAGCCACAACAATAGGTCCAAACATATCAGTGATCATAAAGATGGTGCAGGACGGGGCAAAGTTTTGCTCTGTTATACGTAAGGTCTCCATGAGTAGGCAGTTGACTTGACAGCAAGTAACAACAGTGAACTATTTAAAAATGAATTCCTTCTGTCTTTTACTCTTCAATTAACACATCATAACCAAATATATTGGGTAGTATAAAGGATTTTGTTTTATACATAGGGAGCTTTCAACAGTTTGACTTATCACCGTTTATTTTGAAGAGTTTGATTTATTGAATGGAGTTCTGGTGGTGCAGCAGTTAAGAGCTACAGCAGTTGGAAACCAAAAGGTTGGCAATTGGAATCCACCAGCCACTCCTTGGAAACCCTATGGGGCAGTTCTACTCTCTCCTTTAGGGTCATTATGAGTTGGAATCGATTTGATGGCAATGGGTTTGAGGTTTTTTTGGTTTTGATTTATTGAACAGCCACGTGAATCCAGAATTCCAAGCAATCTGTTCAGTCATCCCCAGAGGGCATGGATCTTGCTTCTCCTCCCTAGATCTAATTCAGTGGTCACTGCACTAATTCAAATGGTAAACTCTG
This sequence comes from Trichechus manatus latirostris, assembly GCF_000243295.1. NCBI lineage: Eukaryota > Metazoa > Chordata > Mammalia > Sirenia > Trichechidae > Trichechus > Trichechus manatus. Next base: position 1,749,417 of record NW_004444164.1, on the reverse strand, counting down.
AGAGACAACATGCCTTCAAGTCTGAACTGACGTATCTTCAGCATTTCCAATATTAAAATATCATAAGACTTTGAAAACAGATTTTAGTACATATTAAGAATTGCCATCTATAAATGATCAGGTAACTGTGATCTTACACGTTTTAGATACGAAAGTACATTTGGCATGTGTAAGACTTTTAACACTGTTGTTAGGTGTTCTCAATTCTGACTCATAGCAACCCTATAGGGTTTCCTAGCCTGCAATCTTTAAGGGAGCAAATCACAACGTCTCTCTCCAGTACAGCCGCTGGGTGGGTTCAAACTGCCAAACTTTCGGTTAGCAGCCCAGTGCTTAACCGTTGTGCCACCGTTGCACCTTACCCAAACACTACTACCCAGGTTTTCTTTACACTGTACTCCAGATACATGTAGACTATCTTAACTTCTAAAGTAGCTCTTTAGCATGGCAATATGAAAATGTTTTCAGATAGGGATTTGGGTAACAAAAAAAAAAAAAAGAGGTACCTGAGAAATATAAAAGCACAACTGCTGTATTAAATGGTTAATTTTATAAATTCTAGTCTGTTCAAATTAGATATTTCATTAAAAGTGTTGAAACATTCCAAAAATATATCAGTTAAATGTATCTGTCATACATTTTCTTTGTCTCAGGGCATGAGTAAAATAATTTGAATGTTTTAAAAGCAGACTCACAGCAGGCACATAAATGCCACCATAAATCACAATCCAGCATGAGAACTGACTGGGTTATTTACCTGAAAAATTTAGTTGGACTTCTTTACTCTTCAGAGAGGCTAAATTTTTTATCGTAATTTTTTATTCATTATGTTTTTTTAAAGTCTTTATCTTTAATACGATGGCATGTGTACAATACTGTGATAAGCATTTAAGATGTAGCCTAGGTAGGACACTTTTAAAACAGAATACTCATAACATCAAGTGGCATACACAGAAGTTAGTGTACAGATTTTTGTGGTTTATGAATTTGCAGGAAGAGAACACACAGACACACTTTAAGATCCAGAAATTACTTAGCGAAGAATCCAGTAAACCAGCGTCATGAAATGGCTAAGGGGCGGGGTGGGGGGATGGGGGGGCAGATGCAGCATGTCTTGGCTGATAGTCCCTGGACTCTGTTTCCCTAATGAGGTGCACAACTGTCCTTAACATACTACCTGCAGGGAGGCACCAGTTAAGAAAATGGAGTAATGTTTGCTACATCTCCATCCTTTGATATTTGGGGCTTTTATCACCATCTCAGAAAAACATACTAACAAGCTATGCTCTTCCATTTAATAAATCTTTGCAAACATGTAGATTTCTTGGTTTCTGAACACAACTTAGCATCAACAAGATCATGCAAAAAGCTACGAATGGGTTGGAGGGTTAGATCAGAGTCAGAGCACTGGTGTCTCAGAAAAATATTTTTGCCTTCTGATTTCCAGAATCCCAGAAAGGTTTTTCCCTGCCATATGTAGTAATCACTTCTCATAGCTGATCTCTCAATTGTGAAATATAGTGAAACCTGTGAGAGCTGGAACTCAACAGACTGCCTTGTTTTTCCAGGTCTTGCAAGTTTTCTGCCTTTGACAAGATGCAGTCTTACCACTTTTCTATTGCTCGTTTTAGTGGAAAATATTTGAGTTTTCCTTCTCTAATAGATTTTCACCTTCACAGGCTCCAGCTTTCACAGGTTTTACTGTTATATGTTCTCAAGAATTTTACATTAGACACTAGGGAACCAATTTTTTTTTTTAAACAGTTAGTACACATATTGTTTTATGACATTGGTTAACAACCCCATGACATGTCAACACTCTCCCTTCTCAACCTTGGAGAACCTTTTTTTTTCTTTTTGGTGAAAATATACATAGCCAAAGTTACACCATTTCAAAAGTTTCTACATGTACAATTCAGTGACATTGATTACATTCTTCCAGTTGTGCTGCTATTCTCACTACCCTTTTCTAAATTATTCTATCACCATTATCTTCAACTCACTGCCCCCTAGGCTTCCCATCAAACCTTTTGAGTTGTTATCGTCAATTTGGTCTCACACAGATAATTCTTTTTTTTCTTTTTTTGTACCTTAGATGAAGGTTTACAGAACAAATAGTTTCTCATTAAACAGTTAGTACACATATTGTCCTATGACAATGGTTAACCCCATGACATGTCAACGTTGTCCCTTTTCAACCTTGGGTTCCCTATCATCAGCTTTCTTGTCCTCTCCTGCCTTCTAGTCCTTGTCCCTGGACTGCTGTGCCACTTTAGTCCTGTTTTGTTTTATGGGGCTGTCCAATCCCTGGCTGAACGGTGAACCTCAAGAGTGACTTCACCACTGAACTAAAAGGGTGTCCGGGGGCCACACTCCCACTAGGGAACCAAATCTGAAGCACTTCTGGGAAAGTATTCTCATCTAAAAGACTTGGAAATAAATTATCACCTTTCTCTTCTGGTCATTATTAGTGCCTTGTCTGAAAGAGCTGAAGCTATTTTGTTACCAGTCATAGAAACAGGCAGGGTCCAAAAAATTAAGGTGGAGCTGAACCCGGCTATATGGCACATGGGGGCCCCACTATCTCTGGACAGCCAGTTATGTGGCATAATTTAGTTTATTTTGTAAAGCAGTTTAATTGATTTTTTCTAATATTTGCTGACAGAAGGAATTGGAAGCCAAATCTATCGCCAGAAATGAATTGCCACAAGTAACAGCCTCTAAAATGTCAGACTGGCTAAAGAGAGAAGATAAAGCAAGGGCAAGGAAAATCCACTCTACTTTTCCAAGGTGAGAAATTAATGACCCTTCTTGTGTGGTTGTGAAATATTTGGCTAAATCTTTGTCTCTTTGGGGAAAGTTTCAGATCTCTGGTGTTTTGGCTTTTTGCGCCTGTAAGTTAAGTCCTTCAGGAAAGAATTTTGCTTGGGCTAAAGCTGATATATTGGAAAGCAGAGAAGAAATAAAATATAATTCTGCTTAAAGGAGGCCCTTTATGTCTGTGGGCTACAATCTAAGTTGATTTAGAGTTCAATAATTTGGAGCTTTTTGAGGTTGGAAATATCAAATTTTTTACACCAAACTAAAGGTAATGCAAGCAGAGACAGGGAGAATGGACACTGAGCAGAATGTATGATTGGAGTGAAAGGAAATTCTATAACCTCAGGCTTCTAGCAAACACCTCCAGTTAAGCATTACTCACCTAGTAAAGAGGACATTCTAATCTTTAAAATGCACAAGGAAAGGAGAAATTACATGTGTGCTTTTCTACATCAGGCTACTCTCTTGATTTTCCTGAAGGTAAATAAAAAAAAACCCAAACCTGTTGCTGTTGAGTCAATTCCAACTCATAACGACCCTATGGGACAGAGTAGAACTTCCCTATAAGGTTTCCAAGGCTGTAAAACTTTTCAGAAGACAACTGCAGAGTGGCTGATGGGTTCGAACTGCTAACATTTTGGTTAGCAGCCGAGCACTTAACCACTGTGCCACCAGAGGCCATTAACTGATGCAGGGGGTGGGAGAGTTAGGGATAGACAAGGTGCAGAGAGGCCTGTGTCTAGGACTGGAGTTCCCAGGATAAATGACTTCCCGGGCCAGCTCTCTGGCTGGATTACCAGCTCTTGGAGCTCACAAATGAGTTAGCAGCTAAGTTTTTAAGGGAACTGCATTACCAAAGTATTCAAAGCCTCACCAACAACATAGTTTTAAAATTGAAGCAATCCCCAGCCCACCAAATCCATTCAACAGGAAAAGACTTGTTAAAGCCATGTAGCCCCAATGTAGGGTATTCTTCCATATGTCCATCCTTTCATTACCCTATGCAGGATAACGGACAAGGAAGTTGCCACCTAGCCTTCCCAATAATGGGGCTGTCAGATTTGTTGTACAAAGAATTTACTTAACTATCAGACCTGAGAGTATTCACTATTCTTTTCCTGCAAAATATGAAGTGTGCAATAAATCAGTACCACTGTGTTCTGTTTTCTTCTTTTTTGAATGAGAGTTTTTTGTTTTTTTTTTTAATAGTAAGAGATTTTTCTATTCTCCACTATTGGAAATTGGCTACCTTGGGAAAAAGTGTGAAAAACCTCTCTTTTACCACAAGCAGTTACATGATAACTTGATGGAAAAGACTACACTTAACACAGAGATCCTGCACTTGAGCTTGCTTTAGTAAGTGTAGGAGTTTTTGTGTTGTCTCATTTTGAGGAATGTAAAAATGCATTTCAGATGAGCATGGGCATTTGTGAAAATGCCTATGTATGGAAAGAATGAGTGTTTGTATGTTGCGTAGCTAAACCTGTGGCTGATACTGGTCACTTTGACTGACAACCCAACATTCATTAAATTCCTAAATGAATGTTAATGTTATTATGCTTGCTACCATTTTGTGTAGGAATGGGCTAATTCTTAACTCTGGTAAATCTACTGAAGTCTCTTTGGAAATGTTTCGTCAATCCCAAGAATGAAACACAAGAAGTGACCGCTCTTCTTCTTCTTAGGATGCTGCTGTGTCTTGATGTGTAGCCTGGAAATACTGCAGCCATCTTACCACTAGCCCGATTTTGAAGTATCACCAGCTATGACACGTGGAGTGTTGGAAAAAGCCCGGCTCCTGGATGACATGACTAACCACTGATTGTTCTATGCCTGGGATGCATCCTACCTCTGCATTACCAGTAGTGATTATTGTTTAAGCAGTCTTGAGCTGAGGTTTTCTGTGACTTGCGGATCAAAGCATCCTACACAATACAGATTGTCAGTGGATCTGTTTCCAAATTTCAAATACAACAATAACTGCTTCTTACTCTTCATAAAACTAATGATATTAATGAATAACTGCAGCCCAACCCAATTTATCTCGTTTATTTTTCCTTGGACTCTAAAATTATAAACCAAGAAACATACGTTTTAGCAGAAATAAAAGACAAATAAACATAATTTAAATACAAAGTATAAAGAAAGTATTGGATAAAAAAATTCTTTCTAGCTCTATATACTTAAACACAAGGACTAAACAGTAAAGACAATGTAAGGGATAACCCACTGATGTCGAGTTGATTCCAAATCATAGCAACCCTACAGGACAGCGTAGAACCGCCCCAAAGGGTTTCCAAGGGGTGGCTGGTGGATTCAAACTGCCAGCCTTTTGGTTAGCAGCCGAGCTT
>NW_004444164.1:1742419-1743861 GCF_000243295.1 Trichechus manatus latirostris | reverse complement strand
AACCTCAGAAAAGTCAAAAGTAAGTTAAATTTCAAACATAGATCTTTCTGATTCTATTGCCCATTATTTTTTTCCAGTTACAGCATATTTTCTTGAAAAAAGTGATTATGCCCCAAAATGAAGTAAAGTGAAACAACACAGACATAGTACACTGTTACCCAATATTGTGCATATAAATATGGCTTTTCTTACAACATTATGACAATGTTATAGGACTTTGTTTTACATTTTGGAGGATGACGTGAAGGTGTTAATTCAAGAGATAATCACTGAATCAAACTCTGAGCCTTATCTACAGTACAAACAAAGCCAAACATGACATATTTAAAGCTATGGGAAAGCATTGTTTGTATAATTGCTATTAATTTCTAAAGGAATAGAAATATGCTAGAGGAAAAGATCGAAAAAAGATAGCGATTACTTTATTCCATTGGCTCTTGCAGTCAAAGAAACATGGCCCACAAGACAATTTCAGACTATTATCAGGCATGCAGTCTCTTATTAGTTTAATACTTGAGTCATTATATTTTATTAATTTTAATAAAATCTAACATTGCCTATCATATGGATATACTACTTTATTCAACCACTCCTCTGTCGGTTTGTCATACTGTAGTGGCTTGCATGTTGCTGTGATGCTGGAAGGTATGCCACTGGTATTTCAACTGTGTGGGTCATAATAAATTATGGATAACACTGGGAAGAATGAGAATTCCAGAACAGTTAATTGTGCTCATGCAGAACCTGTACATAGACCAAAAGGTAGTCGTTCGCTCAGAGCAAGGGGATACTACGTGGTTTAAAGTCAGGAAAGATATGTGTCAGGGTTGAATCCTTTCACCATACTTAATCAATCTGTATGCTGAGCAAATAATCCAAAAGCTGGGCTATATGAAGAGGAATGGGGCATCAGGATTGGAGGAAGACTCATTAACAACCCTGTTTATAAGATGACACAGTCTTGTTTACTGAAAGTGAAGAAGACTTGAAGTACTTACTTTGAAGATCAAAGACTACAGCCATCAGTATGGATTGCATCTCAACATAAAGAAAACAAAAATCCTCACAACTGGACCAATAAGTAACATCACGGTAAACTGAGAAAACACTGAAGTTGTTAAGGATTTCATTTTTCTTCGATCCACAAGCAATACCATGGAAGCAGCAGTCAAGAAATCAAATGACATATTGCACTGGGCAAATCTGCCACAAAAGATCTCTTTAAAGTGTTAAAAAGCAAAGATGTCACTTTGAGGACTAAGGTGCGTGTTTTCAATCTCCTCATATGCGTGCAAGAGCTGGTCAATGAATAAGGAAGACCGAAGAAGAACTGATGCCTTTGGATTACGGTGTTAGCAAAGAATACTGACTATACCATGGACTGCCAAAAGAATGAACAAATCTGTCTTGGAAGAAGTACAGCCAGAATGCTCCCTAGAAGC
>NW_004444164.1:1732917-1742319 GCF_000243295.1 Trichechus manatus latirostris | reverse complement strand
AGTATCGTGAGATTTCATCTCACATACTTTGGACATGTTATCAGGAGGGACCAGTCCCTAGAGAAGGACATCATGCTTGGTAAAGTAGAGGGTCTTTGGAAAAGAGGAAGACTCTCAATGAGATGGATTGACACAGTGGCTGCAATAATGGGCTCCAGCATAACGATTGTGAGAATGGCACAGGACCCAGCAGTGTTTCATTTTGTTGTACATAGGGTTGCTATGAGTCGGAACAGACTCAGGCTAACTACTTTATTATTTACTAAAATTGACATTTTATTTCATTGTTAATATTTTAAAAATAAAAACATAATAATTCCAGCAGAAAATAGTTTTAAATACATACCTTTGGTGGACAAAATGATGTTGTTTCAAAAGCAATTGAATTAGAGCTCTTCTATTTTAAAATTGTTTCCATTGTACAAATTGTTAATTTTCCTTGCAAGTTTTTTCATGATGAGATTATTTAGCAACTAGTCGTATTTTAAATTACAATTTAAAATATCTCATAGATTAGTGAAAGACAATCCATCATTTTTTCTATGTATTTAGCGAAACTTTGATTTATGGGGAATGTGAGAAATATTGAATAACTAAGAGTAATATGATTCCCATTAGGCAATGTAGTCATTTACAGTAACTGCTTGTTCAAAAATATCCTGAGAAAGATTATCTTTTATTGTGAGAAACTACGTAAATTAATTTAAAATGTTTTCAAAATTTAATTATTAAAATGAATTAAAAAATCACAGCTATTTAGTGATTAATAAAACAGGATGTACACAGTTGTTGTTACTTGTGGTCAGATTCAGGTATTCAACAAGCCCTAAGAATTTACATAAACTGTAAGATACATTAAAGGAAAAATGAACCCTTTGCTCTTAGTAGACATTGTGAGTGCTCATGATTTTCTACTTCTCCTCTCTGACAAAGCACAAAGAAGACTCATTTCCTATTCACATTGATTAGTTGAAGCTAAGGGACTAGTTCTGGTGGAGGACTGTGAACAAAAGTGAAGTATTTGCCTTCTAGGATAAAGCACAGAAGAACAGGCATGAGATCTCCATGTGTTCTGTCAATACTGTGGTTAACCAGAAGATGCAACTAAAGGATATATGGTGCCTTCAACATCCTGGGACTCTGAACGACTTTGTGGAAGAGAGCCCCACTACATCATTGACATGTAACAAAAGCATGAAGGAAAACTTTGCTATTTTAAGCCACTGAGATTTTGTGACAATTTATTACTGAAATATAATCTAGCCTATTATAATTAATACTGATCCCTTGAAGAAACAAGTATTTATAATGTTAAGAAATGGGAAAAGAATAAGCCATTCACCAGCTCATGGTATACTCTCTCTAGTAAATAGCACTTGTTTTTATTCTATACACAAAAAGAGTAATATTAAAAGGATCCGAAGAGGATCTAATTACCTCAGACTGATGAAAAATTTTAACCCTAATGACTTATTTTCACTATGGACACAATTTATGGTGAAATTAATATAAACAGAATTATCAGTATTTATGGTGTAAAGTAGATTTATTTGTAAACCAATTCTGGCAAGCATTATGTGTGTTCTAAGATGATTTATCTACCTCAAGTTTGCCAGATCAGAGTAAGCATGTAATTCCTGATGGCTAACCGACACCTGTGTTGATACCACAAAAGGAGTAGGAGAGAAGTTAGCTTGCTTCACGCTTGCTCAACTGATTTTAACACTGGTAGCTCAGTAAACTGTTAAAGTGTTAAAAAACAAAGATGTCACTTTGAGGACTAAGGTGCACCTGACCCAAGCCATAGTATTTTCAATCGCCTCATATTCATGCAAAAGCTGGACAATAAATAAGGAAGGCCAAAGAAGAATTGATGTCTTTGAACAGATTGTTTCCCTTCCTTCCTTCCTTCTTCCCTCCGTCTATCTATCTATGTATCTATCTAGTATGTATATATAGTCTACATACACTTGAAAACTCATTTACTCCTCTTCACACTCCTATGAGGTAAGCATTGTTATTAATTGCCATTTTAAAATGAGCAAACTATGATATGAGATGTTGAAATAATTTGTTTAAGGTCACACAGACACAGTAAGTGGCAGAGCTGGTATTCAAACCCAGACAGTCTGGCTTCAGAAACCATAAACCTATACTTACTTAATGTATTCTACACATACCAAATAAAACACTGAAAAATAACCATAATATAGTGAGACAAAAATACTTGTTCATAATATGCAATTGCTCTTTGTTCATCATGGGCCAAAGATCCCTGATGTCTCCTAGGAGTGACCTACCCATATACTCAATAATTTGTTCTCCTTACTTGTTACTTATAAAGACCAAAAACAGCTCACATGTAGAAAATGTGCATATGTTCTTAAAGCTGTGAAGAAAGAAGGTAAGAAGCCGGAAGGAGACACATTCAAACGGCATCATTCAACTTATGTAAGCATGTCAGAAATGTGGCCTCAAAGCAACGTCGAGACTGTGAATTGAATATAATTAAACAGTTTATTAGTGATCATAAAAATAGATTTTAAAAAGTCTGTTATAATTTTTGTGTGGTAAAGAAATGATGTCCTCAGCGGTTACCTAGGTGGTAGAACTGTTTGTTCCCATTAGAAAAGGCTACTGATGGCCTCCTCCTCCTTCTTTCTCTCCTCCTTTCTCTCTCCTACTTCTCTTCTTTCTTTTTTATACTCCTCCATCTGCTTTTTTATGTGTTCTCTCTTCACTCAATGTCAGACTTGACAATTGTCCCTTCATCATGCTGTAGCCGGCATATGTGCCTTTAACAAGAAGCTTGCATTCCAGCTAATTTACAATCTGCTGTGGGATTTCAAACTATGTAACTGTGTCAGAAATAAGAGTAAATGATTTCTGTGGGGCCTAAGGAGCTCCTACATGAGTCGGATGCAAGTACCTCAGCGAGTACAGCATTTTGTGCCCTTAACCTTAGGGACGCAATGGTTAAGTGCTTGGCAGCTAATCAAAAGGTTGGTGATTTGAACCCACCCAGTGGCTCCGTGGGAGAAAGACCTGGTGATCTGCTTTCATAAAGATTACAGCCAGAAAACCCTATTGAGCTGTTCTCTGTCACATCGGGTTCCTATGAGTCGAAAATGGATTGATGGCACCTAAGAACAACATCTAACTCTCAGTAGTTCATTTATTGGTTTCAAATTTAATGATCCATGTCATGTTTCAAATATTTTAAATTTGGAGACGAGTTGAAACTGGATAAATGAGATGCTACCACACATGCCTTATCCACAGGAATGTGGGCATTCACAGTTTATACAGTATACCACAGAAGTAAAATATTCTATATAGTTGAATTTTCCAGTGAAGTGAGGCTTAAACACTTCAGCTTAGAAAATACATCTATAAATACTTTTTGCTGAAATAGTGCACTTAAAAAAAATATGAGTAGCAATAGTTGAGTCCTTCTCTGCTCTACTATAATAGTTGAATACTGAATTTTACTTCAACACATAAATATTGGTATACCTGACTGTTGCCCACAGAGATTTTTACCTTCTTCTTAGCAAATGAGGTGGCCAGGCACATTTTTCTACCTGTTAGCAATTCACTGGCCATTTTCAGTAGCTGATAGGTACTCAATGACTGCTTAATGATTGAACATTAAATATGTGTCTGTGTTGTGTGTGTGTGTGTAATTAAATATATCTATGCTCATGACTGTTCACCAAAGTATAGTGCATGCTGTAGGTGCCATACCTATATGCCCTTTACTGAGCCCAGCTTCTTTGAGTGTTGGTTGTTAATGGCTTATAACTGTCCCCTTCTCTGGACACTTTCCCTTGGCCTACTGGAAGCTATTTTACCTAGGAGATTATCAGTCCCGTCCCCAAAGTCAATAACTGATACATGGAGGTAAATGGCCAACTTTTTTATCTTAAGGTGGGATCAACTCTATGGTATAACTCATGCTCCAGAGTCTCCCCAAACCCAATGGGTCATCTAGACTCTATCTGAGACCACATTTTTGCTATCAATATCTCCTGCTCTTTCTCACTTCCCTTACTCCCTTTATTTTGAGACTATGCCTTCAATAATCATGTGCAACTGAAATCTTATCTCAGGTTCTGCTTCTACAGAAGCCAATCTAAAATACAATGTATAAATGAGAAAATTATAAAATAACAATAAACAGTGCTTAGCAAAAAGCCTTCTACACATAAAGTTTTTAAAATAACCAGCAGTCCAATCAAATTCTGCTGAAGTGATAATACTAATTTTCTAGTTATGAAAAGAAAAATTGATCTAAAAATGACAATTACTAATATTTATACTTAATAGATGAAATCCATATTCTTTAAAAGCTTTTAAATCTATGAATTAAATATTTTAATCAAGACATACTTGAAAACACATTTAGTCTATCTCTTGCAAATGCTTTTTTAACATCTTTGTAAAATCATTCTCTTTTACCTTTCCTCAGAGTTCTGCATCTGACACTGTGATGCATTTGGAATATTTTTCTTTATAAAATAAACTAGAATGAATTCTATGATATAGTCAAGTTGCATAGCATACAAATGAACATTTCAGTGGTTTCAAATCATCAATTTTACAGTTTAAACTAGTTCTAAATGATGGTAGGCTAGCATTTTTAGAGTTGGCTCTTTATCTTAAACATGTTTATTCTGCTGCAAATTGAGTTATACACGGGTAATTCCAAATTGAAGGGTGCTTGGAGGAGAGAGTTAGAAAAGAGATGGACAGTTTTCCAATAACAAAAGTGACAGTATATTTCTTCTGCTCTCCTACAGGTGACAGTAGATGTTTACTGTGTCTACTATACCTAGAAAAATCATTTGACCCCCTTTGTCCTTAGTGACAAATACATTTCTCAAGATGATTGCTTCTAGAAGATCATGGCTCTTTTTATTAAAGAAAAAATTAATCAACCAGGCACGTTTACTTCACTCAGACTCGCATCTTTAGATGTACCAAAATCATTTAAACTGTAACCTATTTTCTGATCAACAATGTTGTCAAATTCCACCAGAACATACAAGCAATAATACGTACTTGTGTAAGGTTAATATTATTTTCTTAAAGCAGTACAACTGAAACAAAATGGCGTACACAAAAGTAGGAAGTTTAAAGGCGGGTCCTAGATGGCGGAGTAGTCAGATGCTTCCTGTGGTCCCTCTTACAGCAAAGACCCGAACAAAAAAGGGAATAGACTATATACAACAATCTAGGAGCACTGAACATCAAAGGCAAAGTTGAGGAATCGGACTGAGTGGCGGGGGAGGGAGGGACAGTTTGGAAGTAGTGAGGAGTTGCCAGATTTGCCCTGGCGGGAGCTGGCACCATTCAGGCCAGACTGGCTGGCATGTGTGGTGAGCAAGCAGTGGCACTTGTGAGGCATTTTCCACATCAGAGAAGACTCAGCAACAGAGTCAGCTTGGGCCTCCAGAACCAGTGAAAAGCAGTGCTTAACTGGCAAAAGACAAGTACATGCATCTTTCCTACCGCATGGATCAAAAAACATCTCCTTTGGGAAAAACCTCTCTCCCATTTACCTGCCCCCTCCCTGCTCTGAACCGGGTCCCAGGCCAGGGATTGTCAAGTCCCCTGTGCCAGAAGTACGACTCATCACTTGCCCTGAGCCATTCTCTGGCCTTGGAGAGGGAACAAATCAACAAACAGGAAAAAATAATCTGCCAGGTCCCCTAAGCCAGGAAGTCAGAGCAGGCACAGCTACTTTGCTTAGGCACAGGCATAAGGGGTCCATGGACTTTGAATGCCTTTCTCCTCTGCACAAACCTGTGCAGGTACACTTCAACAGTGTAGGCCCTCATTAGCACAATACAACAGGGAATATAACTCAAGCCTAAATTCAACTGTATCAGCTATATGGTGAAGTGGTATGTTTGTGATATTTGACACTGCTCTGCCCATTAAGTAGGGTCTTCACCTACCCACATCAGGGGCCTGAGGACTGGTGTCTCCACCGACACCACCTACCACCTGTGACAGGGATCCAAGAATAAGTGGTGCCTCCCAGTCGTACAGCCAACAGCATTGGGTGCTCATAGTCTGGCTGCAAAACCCACCCACCTACTCACCCTAGGGAACAGGGACACGATTTCCTCCTAGACACTCAGGGGCAAGCCATCAGCCCCCTGCCTTGCTCAGCACATGACCCCCTACTGCAGCCAGATACGTGTGCCTACACAAATCTCCCCTGCCTGTCTAGGACTGTAGGTGAGAGTCTGCATCACACACTCGGTGAATGACTACCTGGACACCTGAGTTGAATCCATACAAGAAAAGTAAACAGACTCCTTGGCTCACATACTTAGTAACAGATTTAACCACCTGGTGAAGGACATTAGACCTTCAAAAGCTCCAATAATCAAACTAGCTCACGTGAGCAGCCTATTTGGGCACATCAAAACAAAACAAAACAAGAAGCTAGGACACGGTAAGCAAACATAAAATAAATAAATATATTAATTTCTCGATGGCTCGGAGACAATAGTCAATATCAAATCACATAAAAAGGCAGACCATGATGACTTCAGCAAGCTGCCAAAACAAAGAATCAAGAAATTTTCTGAGGAAGAGAACTTCTTGGAATTACCGGAGGTAGAATACAAAAGATTAACATACAGAACTCTTCAAGAGATCAGAAAGAAGATCATGCAAAATGCAGAACAAGCCAAGGAACACACAGACAAGCAATAGAGGAACTTAAGAAGATTAGAGAAGAGTATAATGACAAATATAACAGGCTGCAAGAATCCATAGAGAGACAGCAAAATTAACAATAAAATTATAGAATTAGACAACTCAATAGAAAGTTATACGAGCAGAATTGAGGCAATGAAAAAGTCAGAATTAGTGAGATTGAAGATAAAGCACTTGACAGTGCTTATCAACTTATTTGAGGAAAAATCAGATAAAAGGATTTAAAAAAATGAAGAAACCCTAAGAATTCTGTGCGGCTCTATCAAGAGGAATAACCTACAAGTGATTGGAGTACCAGAACGGGGGTGGTGGTGGGGAATAACAGAGAATACAGAGAGAACTGTTGAAGATTTGTTGGCATAAAATTTCCCTGATATCATGAAAGATGAGAAGATATCTATCCAAGATGCTCATCGAAACCCACGTAAGTTAGATCTCAAAAGAAAGTCACCAAGACATACTATAATCAAACTTGCCAAAACCAAAGATAAAGAGAATTTTAAGAGTGGCTAGGGATAAACGAAAAGTCATCTACAAAGGAGAGTCAATAAGAATAAGCTCGGACTACTCAACAGAAACCATGCAGGCAAGAAGGCAATGGGAAAAAAATCGCAAGCCAAGAATTATATATCCAGTAAAACTGTCTCTCATATATGATGGTGAAATTAGGGCATTTCCAGATAAACAGCAGTTTAGGGAATTTCCAAAAACCAAACTAAAATTACAGGAAATACTAACGGGAGTCCTCCGGTTAGAAAATGAATAATATCAGATAACAACCTAAGACTAGAACACGGGACAGAGCAATCAGATATCAATCCAGATAGGGAAGTCACAAAAATAAATCAAAGCTAAAACACTCAAAATAGGGAAACAGAGATGTCAATATGTAAAAGATGACAACATTAAAACAAAAAAGAGGAACTAAAAAACGTAGTCACAGATCATTCATATGGAGAAGTCAAGGCGATATAACGAAAAGATTGGTTTAAACTTAGAAATATAGGGCTAAATATTAAGGTAACCACAATAGAAACTAACAATCCTATGCATCAAAACAAACAAACAAGAAAAACAGAAAGACTTAGCAAATACAAAATCAACAACAATGGAAAAATGAAAAGAAAATACATAAAGAAAAACGACTCAGCACAGAAAATTAAGTGGAACAAAGAAACTGTCAACAACACACACAAAAAAAGACATCAAAATGACGGCACTAAACGCATACCTACTGTCATGGACTGAATTGTGTCCCCCAAAAATATCTGTCAACTTGGTTGGGTCATGATTCCCAGTATTGTATGATTGTGTACCATTTTGTAATCTTATGTGATTTCCTTATATATTGTAAACTCTATCACTATGATGTAATCAGATGGATTAGCAGCAGTTATACTGATGAGATCTACAAGATTAGATAGTGTCTTAAGCCAATCTCTTCTGAGATATAAAAGAGAGAAGGGAGTACAGACACATGGGAACCTCACACCACCAAGAAAGTAGTGCCGGGGGCAGAGTATACCCTTTGGACCTGAGGTTCCTGCGCTGAGATGCTCCCAGACTAAGGGAAGACTGATGTATCACAAGGACCTTCCTCCAGAGCTGACTGAGCAAGAAAGCCTTCTCCTGGAGCTGATGCCATGAATTTGGACTTGTAGCCTACTGGACTGTGAGAAAATAAACTTCTCTTTGTTAAAGCCGTCCAATTGTGTTACTTCCGTTACAGTAGCACTAGATGACTAAGACACCTATCAATGATTACACTGAATCTAAATGGACTAAATGCACCAATATGGAGACAGAGAGTGGCAGAATGGATAAAAAACACGATCTGTCTCTAAGCTGCCGACAAGAGACAGACCTTAGACTTAAAGACACAAACAAACTAAAACTCAAAGGATGGAAAAAAATATATATCAAGCAAACAACAATCAAAAAAGAGCAAGAGTGTCAATATTAATCTCTGACAAAACATATTTTAAAGTAAAATCCACCACAAAGGATAAGGAAGGACACTACACAATGATTAAAGGGTCAATACACTAGGAGGACATAACTATAACAAATTTGTGCACTCAGTGACAGGGCTCCAAAATTGATAAATTCTAACAGCACTGAAAAGAGAGATAAAGAGCTCTACAATAATAGTAGCAGATTTCAACACACAACTTTTGGTGAAGGACAGAAATCCAGAAAAAAGCTCAACAAAGACACGGAAGATATAAATGCCACAGTCAACCAAGTTGATCTCACAGACATATACCGAACACTCCACCCAACAGCAGCCAAGTATACGTTCTTTTCCAACGCACATGGCACATTCTCCAGAATAGACCACACATTAGGCCATAAGCAAGCCTTAACAGAATCCAAAGCATCGAAATATTACAAAGCATCTTTTCTGACCACAAAGCCATAAAAGTAGAAATCAAAAACAGAAAAAGCAATGAAAAAAAAAAATCAAACACATGGAATCTGAACAGCACCTTGTTCAAAAACTATTGGGTTATGGAAGAAGGATGTAAAAAAGAAATTCACAGAACCAAATGAGAATGAAAATACATCCTACCAGAACCCTTGGGAAACAGCAAAAGCAGTGCTCAAAAGTCACCTTATAGCAATAAATGCACACATCCAGAAAGAAAAAAGGGCCAAAATCAAAAC
>NW_004444164.1:1640186-1729672 GCF_000243295.1 Trichechus manatus latirostris | reverse complement strand
TCAAGTAGATACATGAGACTATATGGGCAGCTCCTGTCTGGAGGTGAGATGAGAAGGCAGAGAGGGTCAGGAGCTGGTTGAATGGACATGGGAAATCTGGGGTGGAAAGGAGGAGTATGCTGTCACAGTATAGGGAGAGCAACTAGGGTCACATAACAACGTGTGTATAAATTTTTGTATGAGAAATTAACTTGAATTATAAACTTTCACTTAAAGCACAAAAAAAAAAAGTATGAAGTATGAAGTTTAGTGTAGGAATCCAGTCTACAAAATGTTCATTTGCTTTTCAGGGTTTGTGATATTTAAATCTTATATAAGTAGGTAAAATTTTTATCAGTGACCATTAAATAATAACAGTTAACAGCCATGAACGGGAGTGGTGCAAATGTTTAACACTCAATGAGTAGCCAAAAGTTGATGGTTCAAACCCACCCAGAGGTGCCTCAGAAGACAGGCCTGGCAATGTGCTTCTGAAAGTTCACAGCCTTGAAAACTCTATGGAGTAGTTCTACTCTATACGCATGGTGTCACCATGAATTGGAATTGCCCTCATGACAACTAACAACCACAACTACGATCACTTACAATGAACCATGCACTCATTTAATCTTCACAATCACTGAATGAAGTGGTTACTGTCATCATTATCTCCACTCTGCAAATGAAGAATCTGAGATACAGAGAGTTTACGTAACTTGTCCAAGGTCACAAGAGCAAGATTGGAACACATATGTGCCAGTGCCACAGTTTGTGTTTGTAACCATTATGATACACTGACTGTCACAAGACATAGACGATAACAAAGTCAACAAATGTTTGACTTAGACCATACACACCTCAGACCTCACAAACACTGAGGTCCATTGGTGTTGACTCTGCCATCCACTAGTGATTATGCAGGTATCAGCTACTGGACTTCCTTTGCAGACCACTTGATAATGACTGAAATAAATATATCTACTTCCAAGGGATTATTAGACTTATTTTCATGGAACATCTGTTGTTATTAGCTGCCACTGAATCAGCCCCCGACTCATGGCAATCCCATACACAACAAAAGAAAACACTGCCCGGTCCTACGTCATTCTCATGATCAGCTGGGGATCACACCTTTGGGACCTACTGGCTGATTTTTGGAAGCAGATCTCCAAACTTTTCTTCCTAGTTCATCTTAGTCTTTTAGCTGCATTGAAACCTGTTCGACCTCATAGCAACATGCAACCTCCACTAACACACAGATGGTGGCTGTGCATGAGGTACATTAGCCAGGAATCAAACCTTGGTCTTCTGCATGACAGGGGAGAAGTTTACCACTGAACCACTACTGTCCCCATGGAAAAAAGTTGCCAACTCAATTCACTGACTTTCTCTCATCTCTCTACTATGCTCCCATCTCCACGATGCTCTCTCTAGATCCATACCCCTGATTCCTCCTCTTCCTCCCAAATTCTTCCACTTTCTTCCTGGAAAGCCTATTCCGTTATTAAGAAACTCCTTAAGATCATGAATTGTAATAGAATACTTAATCCAATTCTTAAACTATCCGACACATGGCCCTCCCCAAGCACTTGGAGTCTCCTGAATTCTTTTTGTTGGAGGTGCTTATTCTCTTAAGTACTTGACAGGCCACTTCAATGCAGCTTTTGGATTGTCACTCCTCTTTAGTTTGCAAAAGAAAGAGGAAGCCCTGGTGGTGCAGTGGTTAAGCGCTCAGCTGCTAACTGAAAGGTTGGCAGTTCAAACCCACCAGCTGCTACATGGAAGAAAGATGTTGTCATCTGCTTCTATAAATATTACAACCTTGGAAGTCCTATGGGGCAGTTCTACTCTGTCCTATGGCAATGGAGTCAGTTTTGGCTATAGTTTGTGACAGTCCTGTAATCTTTCAAGTTCATGTCACTCTCTACTCATTCTTGTGGTTATTAATGACTAATCTCCAATTTACTCCACTTCATTTACTGGAGACTTTTGCACTTGATTTACAGTTTTTCTCTCACCATAACCCTGCCATCATTTTGGCTGACTTCAATATCTAAATAAATGATCCAAATACAACTTGGCCACTTATTTCCTTGATCTAATCATCTTCAATCAAATCCTCCCATTGTGGAAGGCAGAATTTTGGTCCATGACTTAAGTCCTCTAGTGCCATGCTTGTGAATAGGTTTTACATCACACGGCAAAAGGGAATTTGCAGATGTAATTAAAGGCGTTCGACTGTGTGGATCATAAGAAATTATGGATAATGTTGCAAAGAATGGGAATTCCAGAACACTTAATTGTGCTCATGCAGAACCTGTACACAGACCAGGAGGCAGTCATTCGAACAGAGCAAGGGGATACTGCATGGTTTAAAATCAAGAAAGGTGTGCATCGGGTTTGCATCTTTTCACCATACTTATTCGATCTGTATGCTGAGCAAATAATCTTAGAAGCTAGACTATATGAAAAGAATGTGGTATCAGGATTGGTGGAAAACTTATTAACAACCTGCGATATGCAGATGACACAGTTTTGCTTGCTGAAAGTGAAGAAGACTTGAAGCATTTACTGATGAAGGTCAAAGACTACAGCCTTCAGTATGGATTACACCTCAACATAAAGAAAACGAAAATTCTCACAACTGGTCTAATAAGCAACATCATGATAAATGGAGAAAAGATTGACATTGTCAAGGATTTCATTTTACTTGGATCCACAGTCAACCCCCATGGAAGCAGCAATAAAAAAAATAAAACAACAAGTTGCATTGGGCAAATATGCTGCAAAAGACCTCTTTAAAGTGTTAAAAAGCAAAAATCTCACTTTGAGGATTAAGGTGTATCTAACCCAAGCCATGATATTTTAATTGCCTCATGTGCATGGGAAAGCTGGACAATGAATAAGGAAAATCAAAGAACTGATGCCTTTGAATTACGGTGTTGGTGAAGAATATTGAATATACCATGGATTGCCAGAAGTGAACAAATATGTCTTGGAAGAAGTAGAACCAGAATGCTACTTAGAAGCGAGGATGGGGAGACTTTGTCTCACATACTTTCGAGGTGTTATCAGGAGGGATCTGTCCCTGAAGAAGGTCATCATGCTTGGTAAAGTAGAGGGTCAGTAAAAAAGAGGAAGACCCTCAACAAGATGAATTGACACAGTGGCTGCAACAATGGGCTGGAACATAACAACAATTGTGAGGATGGGCCAGGACAGGGCAGTGTTTCATTCTATTATACGTAAGGTCACTATGAGTCCAAATCGACCTGACGGCAGCTAACAACAACAATTAAATTACTAATCAGTTGACTTAGAGATATTATTCTGAAATATCTGAGTTCAGTGTAATCACATAAGCCCTTAAAAGCAGTGCTTTTTCCAGGCTGAGGAAAGAAAAGGGTGTCAATGAGATGTGACAGAAGTAGAAATGAGAAAGATGGGACACACTGTTGTTGGTTTGAAGATGGAGGGGCAAAATGATGAGGAATGCAGGAGGCCTTAGGGAGCTGCGAGAGGCCCTAGCTGACTGCCAGCAAGTAAGCTAGAATCTCAGCCCTAAAACCACAAGGAATTCCATTCTGTCGACAGCCCAATTGAGCTTGGAAATGGATCCCATTCCCTGCCTCCCCAACTCCAGATAAGAGCCCAGGCTACTGATACCTTGCTACGGGCCTTGTGAAACCTAGAATAGAGAAAACAGACAAGCTTACCCAGACTTCTGACCTACAAAACTCTGAGATAATGAATTTATGTTATTTTAAGCTGCTGAGTATGGTACTTTGTTACAGCAGCAATAGAAAACTAATATACCCACTGCTTTCTAAGTACCTTGCCTCAGTGCCTTCAAACTAGTGTGGCCCTCATTCAGAAACACTTTTCTTCTACCCCTCAAGTCTCAGGATGTTTGAGTCCTCGAAGTCCCTTCCTCCTTCCATTATTGCTATATGTCCCACAGCCCAGAAATAGTAACATATGTGGCACTTGTAAGTATTTGTTTAATGGTTGTCTTCCCTGCTATACTGTTAAAGCTATCATACTGTTATCATTTTATATATCCTACCACCTAACACAAAACCTGAATTAAGTAGGTAATCAATGAAATTTTATTGAGTAATAATTGTAAAAAAAAAAGCCAAGAAAATAAAAAAATTATTTCCCTGAACATGCACATGAATTTTTCAGGATTAATTTTTAATATAATAATTTTGGCAAGTTCTAGTACTTTACCATAGCACTAAATTTCAGTGAAAGTATATTACTTTATGCCAAAAATTGTAATAATGATTTAGTTTCTTAAGAAGCTTTATAAATTGTAAATGCCAATCACTCAAGTATATAAATTAATGATTTGTTATTATTATTATTAATGTAAACCACATGGTACAAAAATACAGTGCTGATAAATTCTGTTAATAAAATTGCTTTAATTTTTTTTGCAAAAAAAAAAACCTTTATCCAGTTGTATATAGTATGCACTTCTGCTGTGTTTATGCTATGTGAACACATTCCTAAATTAAAATTTTGTTTATGATTGAAAGTTTCAAGGGGATACACTAATCACAAACTTGTATTAAGTCCCCATTTTGCTTGCCATGTAGCTAGAAATCTGTAATGAAATAAGAAATCTTCATGTCATTTCATTAGTAAATAATGACGAGTGTAGACAACACTGCATCAATTTCATAATACTTCTATTATAATCGTAGTATCTCTGTTTTCAATTTAATTTTTTGACTCTTAAAAGTTAATCTCAAAATCAGTGTCTCAAAGTCTGTTACATGTGTAGAATCCTTTGTAAACTAAGTAGAGTTTTTTTTAAATTATCCCCAAACTGGAAAACCAATTCCTATCCTTAAAGCAGTAGTACTACACAGATAACACATCCTTAGGCGCTCTTATTTACTTGCAAACGACAAGAAAATAACATTAAAAAATGTATTTATTTGGACTTGAAGACAGTATTCTTTGACTCTCGATATATGTAATAATAAAAACACATTATTATTTTTTTGTGTTGGTCATACAGATAAAACTAATAGGTATATCCGTGTCCACCAACAATATACAGGTAGTCCCTGACTAACCACGTATTTGAGTTATGATGAATAGCACTTAGGACCTTCCCTTTCTACAAAGAGGCAAAGTCAATGCCTGCTTTCAAGGCATTTAAAGACAGAATCACGCTGCTGCTTGGACGAAACGCTGCTGGACTTAAAACTTTTTCTTGTTTACCATTCTGAAAACCCTCGAGCATTCAAAAACATTGACAAAAATAAGCTGACAGTCTACTACAGAAGTAACTCCAAGGCGGATAACGATTGTGTTATTCGAAGACTGATTTCAAATTGTTTCATCCCAGAACTATGTGCCTACTGCCCTGAAAAGAGCATTCCTTTCAAGATTCTGCTGCTACTTGATAACGCCTCAGGACATCCTCCTCAGGTAGATGATCTAAGTCAAGGTATGAAAGTGGTGTATCTACCTCCCAATACGACAGCTGTGATTCAGCCTATGGATCAAGATGCAGTCACCACCTTTAAGGCATACTACCTTTGGACTATCTTTGCTCAGGCAATAGCTGCAACGGATGGAGCTTTGGTAATCTTACGCGATTTCTGGAAGAATTAAAATGTTCTTCAGTATATCCAGAACATTGCATCTTTCTGGGAGGAAGTATCATGAAAATGCATGCAGGGAAAATAGAAAAAAAAAAGAATGCTGAGTTATGTGAACGCACTCCAAGCATTTTATCAGAATAATATGATGGAAGAGACTGGTAGAAAAATTACCCATATGGCAAGAACGCTGAATTTAGAACTTGATATCACCGTTGTAGAACAGCTGATAGATCACGAAGAAAGGGAATTTACAGCTTAGGACTTAATGGATTTCGAAGAGGAAAAAAACGCCGAAAAAGAAAGAAACAATGAGGAAGAGGAAGGAGAGGAGTTGTCAAGAAATTTTACAGTGAAAAGATTAGCTGAAGTTTTTTTTTTTTTTTTCCCCTAAACTAAATCAGGAGCTTCAGTTGCCTGAAAACATGGACCCAAACGTTGATCGCTTTGCTGAAGTCTACTGGCAGATTCAGGAAGCAGTGAGATGCTACCACAAAATATATGAAGGAAAAAACGAAAGGACATACAGACACTCTTACTAATTTTCTGAGTAGAAACGCCATCCCTATTCTCAGGGATAATTCAGATGATCCAGAACCTTCCACAAGTGGAGTTATTACCAACTGACAAAATGCCAGCATCATCCAACTCTTCTTCACCTTCGGAGTAAATTTTTATGATTTTTTTTTTTTTTTGTTAATGTATGTATGGTGTAGTGGTTAAGCGTTTGGCTGCTAACCAAAAGATCAGCAGTTAGAATACACCAGCTGCTCCTTGGAAACCCTATGGGGCAGTTCTACTCTGTTCTGTATGGTTGCTGTGAGTTGGAATAGACTCAACAGCAATGGGTTTGGTTTGGTTGGGTATGTATGTATTAAGAAGCCCTGGTGGTGCAGTGGATAAAGCGCTGGGCTGCTAACAGAAAGGTCAGTGTTGGGAACCCACCAGCTGCTCCACGGGAGAAAGATGAGGCAGTCAGCTTCCATAAAGATTACAGCCTTGCAAACTCTATCAGACAGTTCTACTCTGTCCTGTAGGTTCTCAATGAGTCGGAATCAACCCGACAGCCAACAGGTTTGGTTTTGAGTTTGGTTATGTATGCCAAAATGTATCTGTAAGTTTATATGGAATATTTCCAACCTCCAAAGACGAAGATCAGATTTACAAAAATACTGACTAAAAAAGGCAATAATAATGAAAACTAAAAAAACAAAAAAATGAGGTATTCGACTTATGTCAGAACCAACTTATGATAGAGTCATTGGAATGGAATCCCGTCATAAGTTAGGGACTACCTGTATTATTATCAGGAATAACACAACTGGCAATCTTATATTTTAGATTTGACTTTTGTATTGTTAAAAGTTCTTTAAATGACTATTTCAAAAAAATTTTGAGAATAGCAAAATACAGTATAGTGGTTCTCAACCTGTCCTAAACATAAACATCATTGGTATTTTAAAAGACCCCTAGGTGATTCTGACGTTTAGACAGAATACCTGGTGTACTGGAAACACTGCGGGCTTTGGAACCGAAGAGGCACGTTTTTTTATCCAGCTTCACCATTTAGTGAATGGATTTCTGACTAGTTTTCTCAACTAATAATAAAGTGAAGATAATGTTATGAAATCATAAGAATTAAATGGAAAAATGTATTTAAAATTGCAGTGTGGACTAACACAATTTATAATTATCTTATTTTCACTTTTCTCCAGGTTTCAATGGCAAAGCACAACTGCATATGAAAGCATAACACAGGTAAAAGCACAGGGTACCTAACTGATCTTCTAGCAAAAATCAGGAAATCAACCCAAGTTTATTATTCCATTTTGCTCTCTCATCATTGAGAACTAAAGCATGACAAGCTACTGCCAGTTAGAGATCTCACCTTCTAAAATAAATATTTTATCCTTCAAGGCACTAGAATATTATTTTGGTGCCTGAGTATTTATAAACAGTAATACTAATAATGAAACTGCCAAAGAAAGAAAACATGAGCTAAAGGACATCCTGAGATTCTGAGGTAGCAGATTCTGAGTTAGAAATGCTGATACCACTTTTATGCATGACTTGCAACTTGTAGAGTACCAGGGGCAGCTGGTTTAAGAAAAAAAAAGTAAGTGAAGACTACTAGCTTTCATTAAAGCTCTCTTTCCTAAAAATAGATTTTAATTATTTCTCGTTTATTTGCTTTCTTAAATTACATGTACTAGCTACATAGAAATGCAAATTCAATTTAGTTCAACTACTCTACCTTTTACAAGATTTTCCAGATGAATAAATAACCCCATTAGAAATCATGCTAAACACTTTGGGATGTTCATTAAATGTGCCTTGATGTAGTAGACTTATGAACATTATTTCATTATTGTATTACACCACAGAACATTACAATTAGAGAATATTAGAGATCAACTTGTCTAATGAGTAAGCTGAGATTCAGAAAATTGAAAGGAAAGGACTTGTCCAAGATAACACATCCAGTTGACTTATTATTTTGTTTTCCCCACAATCGGGTAGTTTAGGAGAAACAAGTCAGTTCCTATTGCTTGTCAACTGTCACTCAGGGAGCCCTAAAAGAAATCTTTCCTTTTCTTTTTTTTTTTTAAATCCAAGACAGTAGGATTGAAGCAAAGGCTTTCAGTTTTCTCCACGAGTGAATACATTTTCTGGTACTTCCTCCATTGTGTAAAGATGTTTTCAATTCCATATTACTACAATTACATGCTTTAAAAAAACAGAAACCATTGGTTTAAAATATTTATATAAAACCACATTTTTATCATTTTAAATAAGAGCAGTCACAAAAGATCCAAAGTAAAACATCCTAATATTTTAAGAAAATTTGAGGTTATCTTATACTCCCTCTCTCCAACCTGTGCTACAGTTCCATGACTATCAGTCAGTACTGGGTGGTTCTCCTTTATAGCTATCATAAATCATCTAATGCTATAGTTAAATCCATTTCATTGTATATTGGCCTTCAATCTTCTCTTCTCCAGGCTGAAATAATACCTATAAATTTAATGCTTCCTCATAGGAAGTATTTCCGTTGTTATCTTTTATTACTTTTCTAGTAGCACATCCAAAAATACTTTTGCCAGTTTCCTCCTGGGAGTTGTAGAACAGTGACTGCACACTCCTGAAGCACAAAAGGAAGAAAAGATCCTTTTCCAAAACTCTTTAAACTGGTGTTTTTGTGATTAAGAGAATATAATTGACTACCTTCATGATTGCCAACTATTCTAAATGCCAAAGCAGCTTTAAAAATCGAAGAATAAATAAATAAACTTCAGTATAGGGTGTTTTGTAGGTAAATCATAAATTGTTTGGTGTTGGGGGAAGATAGTAGTAGAGGAATAAAAGTGTTTACTACTCAACTGAAATAACATAAATCATTTTGAGAGATATTTCAAAATTTAGACAATCAAATCAATGTTGTTCTCTTCACTGTCACCTTGAGAAGCACTGAACATATTTATTCCAATGAAGAAAGTAATAACAACAATAAAACTCATTGCTTTTATTGAGCACTGACTGTGAGTGAAGTGCTTTAAATACGTTTATATAATCTTCAACTCAAAACTGAAAGGCTGTTATTAATATACCACTTCGAATATGAAAGATTACAAGCCTTCTGTTGTTGGGTGCCATTGGGTCTATTCCAACTCAAGCAGCCTCACGTGACAAAGTAGAACTGCCCCATAGGGTTTTCTTGGCTGTAATCTTTACAGAAGCAGATTACCAGGTCTTTCTCCCGTGGAGTATCTGGGTGAGTTCCAAATACCAACCTACTGGTTAGCAGCTGCACTTAAACCTTACACCACCAGGGCTCCTTAAGGCACTCTAATAGCACAAGATCTGTCAAAAGTCTACACTAAGTAAGAGGTGGGATCAGCCTGCAGCTCATCTGTACCGTGCAATTGGTTGTCTCCACCATTTCTATTGTGGCTCAAAAGTTTGTGACTCTGCTTAATAATTAACTTCAAATCTATTTTTAAAAAATTGGAAATAACAAACATTCATGTCTTTTATCATGAATCCTATAAATGTAAATAAAAACATTAGTTGAAATTGCATTGATTGCTTTTGTGACTTATATGACTGTCTGGCTGGTAGGTAAGACATAACTTGAAGAAGCTCATATATCAACTTGTCATATTCCTGTGACACATTTTCCTGAATACTTCAGAAGTTTCAATATTTCTCCTTAAGGCTGAAATCTGGATCTTTTGAAATTGTCATTTCACTATGTATAATTAAAAACTACTTGGATCTGAGAAGGTTCAATAACTTTTCCTCAATATTTTATCATGACACATTTAAACCATAAAGACAAGTTCAAGAATTATATAGTGAATAAGTGTATATCCATCACCTAATTTTACAAATAACATTCTGCTATAGCTGCTGCACCATATATAAATGTATATGTATATATACATCTAATCCATCCCTCCAGCCAACCATGAAATCATTTTTTTATGATGGATTACAAAGTAAATTCCATGCCACTCAAACACATCAGCATTCATATCATTAATATTTAATATTTGTTTAGTTTCTTTTTACTGGTTTTGAGGTAAAATTTATATACAATAAAATGTATGTATCTTACATTTACCAATCGAATACTTTTTAACTTTTTATTAAAAATCAGAATAGCAAGAGTAAATAGGTAAACTTAAATCTTTGGTGTATACATTTAAAAGTATTTTTAAGTTCAAATACTATATAAACTGATGATGGGAATATAATTACTATGGTGTCTTAGTCATCTAGTGCTGCCATAACAGAAATACCACAAGTGCATGGCTTTAACAAAGAGAAATTTATTTTCTCACAGCCTAGTACGCTAGACGTCCAAATTCAGGCTGTCAGCTCCAAGGGAAGGCTTTCTCTCTGTGTCAGCTCTGAAGAAGGTCCTTGTCCTCAATCTTCCCCTGGTCAAGAAGCTTCTCAAGCACAGGGACGTTGGGTCCGATAGGATGCGCTCTGCTCCTGGTGCCACTTTCTTGGTGGTATTAGGTCCCCAACTCTCTGCTTCCTTCCCTTTCCTTTTATCTCTTACAAGAAATAAAAGATGGTGCAGGCCACACCCCAAGGAAACTCCCTTTACATTGGATCAGGGATGTGACCTTAGTAAGGGTGTTACAATCCCACCCTAATCCTCTTTAACATAAAATTACAATCACAAAATGGAGGACAACCACACAATTCTGCAAATCATGGCCCAGCCAAACTGATAGACACATTTTTGGGGGGACATAATTCAATCCATGACATATGGAAAGAAGGTTACTGGTATAATGAAGTTCACTACACAATGTTGGTTAAAAATCTAGTAGCTATATAAATCATAGCCATATTTACAATAATAAAAGCAATTACAATAATAACTTTGTGAGTCTGCAATGAATGGTTTTGGAAGTAGTGTGGTGGTGATGCAGAAATATAGTTAATACAAAATTTTTAAGTGACTATTACGTTTTTTCGATGTTACTTTTATATTTAATCCTCATAATAACTGTATGAAGTTATTCTGAGAGAGACAGAGAGAGAAGTTACTTGCTTTGGGTTATCCCAGCTGTTATGTGGAAGAGCTGGATTTCATATTCAATAAATGCCGTCCAGAATTGAAGCTCTTAACTGGGCACTAAGGCAAGTGTGAAACTGTTTTTGTTATTTGCTTAATCATTTGTTTGTTCCTTCAGTGGGTTACAATAACAAGGTGACAGTATCAAAAAAATGATCTCCCAGCCATTCTTTCTATTGGGATAGATTTAGAGAACTGTGACTCAATCAGCCCCACCATAAGATTAATTATGAAGTAGATCTTCATTGACACCTATAGTTCTGAAAAAGGTCTATCTTCTTCTACATGATTATTGTCAGAATGAAACTCACAATAGAAGCATTAAACATACCACTGTTTATTTTCCCTAAATCATGTATAAAAGCATGAACATAAGAAGGCAAAAATCATATATGTGTATATTTGATACAGACACTGAGAACTCTATAATATGGATATGTGGTCTCATATTACTTAAGACTATGTAACTAGAGATAGCACCACATATTCTAAAATTTCTAATTTGTGAAGTACTGTGAAGGATCAAACTCAGTGTTCCCAGACTAAATTAGATTCTTCATAAAGAAAATATCCACTGTGAATATACTTAAATGTTTACTGACTCTTTAAATGCACACCTTTAATCTGAGTTACCATATCTTTTTCAATTATTCCTAGAGGGGAGTTATAGAGAATTATTTGCAAAAATATGATTGACAGTAGGGATAACCTGCTGCTAATCCAAGAATATTACCTGAATTTTAGAAACACCAACGGCTTGACAGTAATTATACACTAGTCAACAGAGAGTTTATCCAAATTCAGGTAATGGCAAACTAGCTGCATAACTCTATTTGCAATCCAGTGACTTAAATAGTTCAATGTTCGATAAACAAATTTCTCTTTAGCTGATTATTTTTTTTCCAGATTATATAAATAAGTGGTATAATTTCAAGCTACAAGATATATTCATTTCCTGTCAATTCTGTCATTGCTGAAGTACTTTCCTAGGGTCTTCTATTTAAAAACAATTTGCACAAATAATGTAAAAAATAAGTTTTGACACTAATAAACAATGACATAATGAAATCAGAGAGTAAAAAACGAAAACTACCATTAAACTTTTTGTTACATATAAAATATTTAAATGCATTTTATAAAAATTTAAATCCAATAAAATAGGGCTATTCTCCCAATAGGTGGATAAAACACTGATAAATTATAAATAACTTTAGTTCTTTTGCATCTGGCTATAGTAGATTAGACCAGCAGTTGGCAAAATTTTTCTGGGAAGAGCCAGATAGTAAATACATTAGGCTTTGTAGGCCATGTGGTCCTTATCACAACTATCTAACTCTGCCCCAAATCAGCATTTATAACTTCAAAGCAGTCGGAGATAATACATAACTAAATAGGTGTGGTTGTGTTTCAGTATAACATTATCAATAAAAACAGGTGGCAAGCTGTACATGGCATGGAGGCCATAGTTCTCTGATCCCTAGACTAGACCAATGCTTCTCCTAAGAACAATCAGAAAATCTGGGAAAAAATTTTGTTTTAAATATAGCCCATTTGTAGACTTCACAAAGTTAACATTAGAGTAGGGTGGGTTCTACTAATCCTATATGACTGATGTTTTATAAAAAGAGGAGGACAGACACAGAAACAGAGTTACTCACACAGCAGGAAGACAGATATCATATAAAAACAGAGGCAGGTGCATCTATAAGCAGCAAAGGAAGGCCAAGGGCTGCTGGCAGTCACCAGAAACTAAGAGAGAGGCAAGGAACAGTTCTCTCTAAAAGCCCTCAGAAGGAAGTGACATGGCTGATACCTTGAGTTTGGACTTGTAGCCTCTAAGACTGTGAGAAAATAAATTTTTGTTTTTTAAAGTCACCCACTACGTTTTGTTTTGTTATGGAGTCCTAAAAACCTAAGACACCAGTTAAGTCAGACTCAAGAGGAAAGGAAACCCAGAGAGAGAAATGAAACATTTGGTGCCACTTTCATCCTTGGAGTTATTTGCCAATTTTAAAGCATCACCCAAGAAGCTGAGGAGAAAGCAGTAACTGAGAATGAGCGGTCTTACGCAGGGCTGTCATCAGTCACAAAAACTGGAATTCAAATCTCTCTGTGAGGGAAGGTCCTGTGGAACACTTCTGACTTTCCATCAATAGCCCCTGTACGTTCCCAATGACTGAAGTTCATCTTAACATCACATTAATCTCTGATGAGATGAAACGCCTAAACCTCAACTGCCTAGAAAAGTAACTCCTTTCTGCATGAAGCTAATACAACCCAGAGCCTCAAATGATCCCTGGCATTTAGTTAAAAAGTAATAGGTGCCTGGAGACAGGACCAAATAAATAAAACCAAGGGGAAAAAAATCATAATATAAATAGACCCCAAGGAGATCAAGATATAGAGTTATAACACATGGACTTAACATAAATGTAATTAATATGTTCAAGAAATTACATGAAAAGATGGAAAATTTCAGCAGAGAACTGAAAACTAAATCAAACATACATTAACTGAAATTTAAATCTCATTAAATGTGCTTAACAGCAGGTTCAATACCGGTGAAGAGAGGATTAGTAAAGTGAAATATGGGTCAGATAAAAACATTCAGAGTGACACATGCAGGGAATAAACAATGGAATGACAGGAAAAAAAGCATAAGACATATATAGGCTATGAAGAAACATCAACGTATATGCAATTGGAGTTTCAGAAGTAGAATAGAGAAGCGATGGGGTACAAGTGATATTTGAAAAGATACTGGATAAGAAAGTTTCAAAACTGAATAAAGTTATCTAGCCATAGATTTAAATCACAAGCAGAACAAATGCGGGAAAAAAAATCCCATATAAAGCTCCATCGAACTACTAAAAGCCAAAAAAAAGAAAAGAAAGAAATAAAGGTTAAAAGCAGTCAGAGAAAAGACATTTTGGCTTCCAAAAAGCAACAATAAAAATCTCATCAGAATAGAAGCCAGAAAATAATAGCACTAAAAATAAAAATAACTAAAATCATAGAATTCTATATCCAATAAAACAAGCTTTAAAAATGAAATTGAAATAGGTGTTTTTAGGAAAAAAAGAAAGAAAGAGAGTATCCATCATCAGAACACCCACACTAAAACAACCATTAAGGAAGATCTTCAGACATCAGGACAATGATCCCAGATAGAAACTAGAGCTGTAGGATTGTATGAGGTGTAAAACTAAAAAACAAACCTGTTGCTGTTGAGTTCATTCCAACTCATAATGAGGTGCAAAGAAAATGGTAAATATCTGGGTAAATCTTTACTAATATTGTAGGTATGACACTGTATTATGGTATATGTCTCTAAAATTTAAATACATGATTAAAGATGAGGCTAAAGAATAAACAGAATTCAGGTATAAATGTTTTAAGATTAATACAGGAAATGGTATAAGTATTCTTTTAAATTAAGTTTTTATGAGGCCAAAGATACATGTTGTAACCTCTAGTGTAACCATTAAAAGAAGAGTTTAAGAAATTTTGTAACTAACCAACTAATACGAGAAGAAATGGGATAATTAAAAAGACGTAATTCATCCAAAGGGTTATAAAAAGGAACATAGAACAAGTGGGACAATTAGAAAACAAATATTAAGAGCATACATTTCAATTCTAATATTTCAAGAGTTACATAAATGTAAACAAAATACAGGCTTCCAATTAAAAGATAAGGATTTTCAAATCTGGAGTGTAAGAAAAAAAGCCAACTGTGTTGTGCTTACTAGAGACACATGTAAAATATAAGAATATGGGAGTATTAAAAATAATAGAATGGTTTAGCTAGCTACCTCTGGCATTGCTCTGGTAGGAAAAAGAAGGGTACCACCCGGTTATTGGAAACCCTGGTGGCACAGTGGTTAAGAGCTACAGCTGCTAACCCAAAGGTTGGCAGTTTGAATCCACCAGATTCATATGGGGCAGTTCTACTCTGTCCTATAGGGTCACTCTGAGTCAGAATCAACTCGATGGCAATGGGTTTGGTTTGGTTTTTTTTTTTAGCCTGGTTGCTGCGAAATGGGGTAGATGTCCAGAGTGCTCACTCAGTCTTTGTTGATACCTGTGGCGAGGGGGGGTACTGTTTGAAGCACCTCCTTACTGCTCCCCATGTGGCTTCTACTGACAAGGGTGGGGTTGGGTTGTTCAGCTGGGTGCTCCTGACTCTACAGGGATCTGAAGTGTTCTCTACTAACAGGCGACCATAACGCACTTTCTTTTACAAAATGTCCTACTCACTCCCACAGAAGACCTAACTGCTTGATGTGTTTTATAAAGTGTCCCTGACCACTTCAAAAAAAGAAAAAAAATAATAATAGAATGGAAAATATATACCATGGAAATACTAACCAAAAGAAATTAATACAGCAATACTAATATTAGACTAAGTAGACTTAACACAAGTTTTAATAGAAATGAAAAGGAATATAATTAAAAAAGGTCAATACACCCAATAGTATGGGTTCAAAATATATATTACAAAAATTGATACAACAAAAAGGAGAAATAGAAAAATCTATGATCATAGGGGAAACCCTGGCAGTGTAGTGGTTAAGAGCTACATCTGTAACCAAAAGGTCGGCAGTTCAAATCCACCAGGTGCTCCTTGGCAACTATGGGACAGTTCTGTTCTGTCCTACAGGGTCACTATGAGTTTGAATCAACTCAACGGCAACAGGTTTGGTTTGGTTTTTATGATCATAGTTTTTAGCACACCTCCCTCGGAAACTGATAAGACAGGCAGATGAAAAATAATCTTTAGGGGTATATAGATTTGACCAAAATGATGAACAGCTATAAGCTAATGGATTTATGTAATGCTGCACCAAACAGCATTTTTTTTAAGTAAACAAAGAACATTATAAAAACTGAGCAGATGATAAGCCATAAAGCAAGGCTTAATAAATTTCAAAAAACTGAAATGTCACTAAACATGTTCTCTAACCACTGCAGTGTGAGCTGGTAAATATTTCACAATCAACTCTGAGAATGTGAGGAAGCCCTGATTTGTAGCATTTGCCAATTGCCTGGGTGTAAATACTCCCACTGTGGCTTTTTTCAAGCTACCAACATGGTATCACTGAACATCAACTCTGAAAGAGATTCACAGTAGCACACAATTGTATAGAATTTCTACATTACAGATAAAACGCACGCAAATAACCTCAATAGTACAGACAATAGTAAAGCATTGTGCAATAATTAGGAAATGATGAATTTTGTGTATTTATTGCCTTTATTTTTATTATAATTTATTTAATTGTAAGTTTTTATAATATAGATTTCATAGTGTCAGTGCTTATCAATAAGCTCAATTCTGGAAAATTAAACAATTCGCTCTCAGAAGTCAGTATAAACCAGGTTAAATACAAAGAAATAAAAAAGAAAGAAATAAAAATAAGAACGAAAAAATACATAATTAAATAGAAGAATGAATGTGTCATATAAAAGTGCAGAGTCAAAAATTGCTTCTTTGAAAAGAGTATTATAATCAATATACCTTCGGCTGGCAAGACTTACCAAGAAAGAACAATATTAAAGCATAACTAATATAAAGAATGAAAAAGAGATCACTGAAGATTTTCATTTTGTTTTGTTCTGCCTTATCTTTGAACCAGTTTGGCCAAATATTAGCCAAAGAGACTTTTTTTTTCTAACTTCCAGTTATACCTTAAATGCAGATAATATCACTGTAGTTAAGGAGGCAGACAGATTATAGTCTTTTATTGGGAACACTTAGACATTCCAAGGAAGTAAAAAAAAAACCTGTTTTGTTAAACAAGAACAACAACAATAAAAACCTTACAAAATATGCATGTCAATATGTCAAATAACCGCTGTATCTCTTTAGGAATGCAGATGAAGTAAAAAGGTGATCAAAACAATTTGAGAATGATGGAGATGAAAAGAAACTAAAACAATTTATTCCTCACTTAGGGAAGCAGGATGTTAGCCAAAGAAAAAGGCTAAAATATTATAACTATGCATAATCTCAGAATATCTTCTCATATGTATCCTGAGGATGTTTACTCTTTGATGGCTTTGATTTTCATGGATTTAAGGCATATCTTTTTTTTTTTTTTAATGTTTAAGGTTGTTAGATAATGTAAGATTAATGTAAGAATATCTTGATGCTTGGACGCAAGTGTTTAATCCTATCTTTCTATCTGTCATTTAAATTCTGAATAAATGCACACATACATGTTTATTTAAGTTATATTTTGGCAGTCCTCAAAGTTTTAAATATATTCCTAATGTTGCCCAAACTAGGACTCCTGAAAACACTAAATTGAAAACTATAAACAACCTACATCATCAGGATCAATCTGAGAACACAGTGAAATGCCTCAGAAAGATCTAGGTCAGACCAGACCAGACCAGAATTTTCTACTTTAAAAGAACTTACTTGTCCTCAGAGTTTCACAGATGGATCAAAAAACAAACAAACAAACCCACTGCCATCAAGTTGATTCCAACTCACAGCAACTTTATACGACAGAGTAGAACTACCCCATAGGGTTTCCAAGGAGCGGCTGGTGGATTTGAACTGCCGACCTTCTGGTTAGCAGCAGTATCTCTTAACCACTGCACCTCCCCAAAAATTAGAGAAAGAGAGAGGTTGTGTTGCCTCTACACAATGAAAAAGAAAGACAAATGTTACAAATATAATGTTTTTGTTTCAATGTGAAAGAAAAAAAAGAGGAAAAACTTTCCAAAGTTCTCGCTACCACACAACAGATATGAAATCATGAAAGCACTAGACTGTCATTGTCATGCCATAAAGCACACCACAAAGTGTGCTATAGAAATTTGGTCATAAAATGCATCTTTCACCTCACTGAACCAGGAGGCTTTACTTAAAGAGCAGCTAATATGAGGATCCTATTATAAAACTTTATTATGATTAACTATCCACAACTCAGGTAAAGAGAGTATCATTGTATTCTTTATTATATGTGCTAGATCTAACATGAGAAATACAAATAAAAAATGCATATAGCTACAATGTCAAAAATCATCAGGGAAGAGATCAAGCATACTTTTTTCTATAATGATATTAATGACATTTATAGACACAGAACATAATTATGAAATCCAACTCCTTTCAAAATATAAACAATTGCCAGGATAATCCAAATTTACACATGTATTGTAATTTGATAATATTGCATTTTATCTGACTGCACTGCTTTCCTCATCTATTGAAATTAATTAAAATTTCTGAAGACAAGAATCAATCTCAAATGCATGTATCTGTTCTCCATCTCTATCCATCCAGTGGAAATTTATGATTTTGACACTACAGCATCACTTCTGCCCTCTTTTTTCTGGCAAGAGTACCATATTCAATCCTATACTTCTTAGTTTTGTGTAGCAAAAAACTCCCAAAGGAGTTTGAAGGAGTTTAAGTTGGGTGTGATTCCTTCACTTATAAAGAGGACATGACTAATATGTTTCAAGGTACTGAGAGAAGGTGAGGCACACAAAAAGGGCTAAAGAAATGGCTTTGAATGAATGAACAAATGAATGAATGAATGAATGGGAAAACTTTATCTGGGAAGCTAGCTTGCATTAAAGAAAAGATATGTAACTAGATTTACAAAAATTCCCAATGCTATGCAAATTTTATAAATAAGGCAATAAATACATGTTTAGAATGGAAAATAGGTTAATTTAAAACGTACATTTAATATTTAAATACTCAATAATACCTAATAACCACCTGTGCTATCACTACAGTTAGAATTAAAAAATAACCTTAAGATTTTTATTTAGAAAATAAAGATGTCTGCTCTCTGCAATATCCATATACTCTCCTTATACATGGGAGAAGTGTTTAGTCAGCCCCCCTCTACCCAGAATTATGCTAGGAGCTCTAGGAAATACAAAAGAAATGAAAAATATGGTCTCTGGCTGGGGACATATGAACTGATCTAAACAACAAATAATAGTTCAGGGACATTGGTGATTACATGCATGTTAGAGGCAATAAGAACATCAAGGAAGATGTATTTAGAAGATGTATTAAAGATGTGAAATTTCAGGTTGAGAATTTGCACAAGCAAAGTAGGGGGAGAAGGGCATGGCAAGCCTAAGGGAATGAAATGTACAAGAGCTTGCAGTAAGAAATCAGAATGGCATATCTAGAGAATAATGAAAAGGCCACATTGACCAGCGGCAGAGCAGAGGCATTAACTGAGAGATAAGGCTGGATAATCAGATTACAAAAAGCGTTGAATAAAGGATGAGGAGTTTGACTTTATCCTGTATCAAATAGGGAGTTGCTGGAATTTTTTAAAGGCAAGCTAACATGCTGAAGTGATATAGGTAGATTAGAGAAAAGAGAGGAGAGGAGAAAGATAATAGTTGTTTTGTTTTGTTTATGATGCAGTAATTATTAGTCATTTCTACATATGATTATTCAATTCTTCATTCTACTGATGAGGAAACAGATTTAGAGACATTAAATAACTTCCGCAAAGGCACCTAGTACGCAAGGGTCAGAACTCCTCAGTTGCAAGTCTGTTGTAATGTTCTATCTATGTAAAGCAATGAAAATTTGGACTAAAGTATTGCTTATAGAGAAAAACAAGATTTAGTGACACATTGACTAAGAACAAGGCTGTGCCCCGTTTCAGGCCTTGGTATTTAAGAAAATGGTGGTGGAAATGACATGATGGTATTTAGGGAAAGGGAAGATTTATATTCATGAAGCATCATTTATGACCATGCTGAGTGTGAAGGGGGCTAACATATTTAAAAGGTGATACTGGCAGTTAAAGAGACTGGATCAGAGTTACGGTGCTCTCTTCCAGTTACCAATTATCTCTTCTTCTTTCATTTCACTTGTCTTGTTTTTTAATTTGTTTCCATTTATCTTTTTCTTATTGTAAACTTCATCCAAAATCTTTGTAAGTCTAGAATCCAACCTATTCTTTCATCATCTTTTTTTGTGTTTTTTAAAATCAAGGACCTCATTTTCAATCTAATTTGACATGCTCTTTATTTCTTTTTTTGCACAGAAAATTTGACTAAGACTACCCTCTCTCTTTTATTTTTTTTTAAAGAAATCCTTCCTTTATTTCACTTTCCTGACCCTTTATTCTCATAAAATCTATACTTTTTTGGAAAGGCAGCAAAATGTTGTCCTTAAAAACATGAGCAGTGAAGTTCAGCACGCCTTAGTTAAAATCCTATCTTCAAATAACCTAGCTACTGTGAATCTCAATTTCCTAATCTATAAAACTAAGATGATAATAAGAACACTTTAATCATAGGGTTGTTAGTAAGGTTACATGAGATAATATTTGTAAAGGACTTAAAACAATGCCTGGCATACTATACCAAAACTCATTGTCATTGAATCGATTCAGACTCATGGTGCCCCTATAGCACAGAGTAGAACTAACCCACAGGGTTTCCGAGTAGAGGCTGGTGGATTCGAACTGCCAACCTTTTGGTTAGCAGCTGTAGCTTGCTGTAGTTCTTAATCTCTGCACCACCAGGGCTCCATAGGCACTATATAAATGCTAGTTAATGTTTCTGTATATATAACTCTGCTTCTTTGTGTACCTTGCCTTTGTTCTCTTCTTAAGACTCACTTTACTTCTACTCTTTTAACATTCCTTGAGCTTGACCATTTCACAAATCACTGAGTGATTGTAAATCACATCAACATTTAAAAACATCTAGGCAAATACATTCACAAATGTATAACTCTAGGCACACCCTTTTACCCTATTCTCTTCTGCCTTTATGATGTATATACTTGATGAGCCACCACTGTTTCAAACCCAACATAAATCAAGTCAAGCTCATGATAGTCTCCAGACTTACCTGTAATTCTGAACTTCCGCCTTTATGTTGGGCATTACTATTCTTTCCATATACTAGGCTTATAATGTCAGAAAAATCTAGGATGTATTTTCTCCTCAATCATTACACAAAATCAGTCATTACTCTTTTCATTTCTAATTTTAATACAACTTTCAATTCTCTCTCTTTTCCTAGATATTCATTGCCATTTCTTCATTCCATGCTCTTTTTACAACATACCTGAATTGGTGTAAGGTAATCTTTATTCCTCCAAATATTCTTTACTCTGGTATGTCCTATATATCGACTCCAGATTAATTTATGGACAGATCCGCTATTTTTACAACATGCTTTTGTACAAAAAACTAACAAAGTTAACTTAATTGCTTGACCATTTTAAGAGTGAAATCATTGGAGCATTGCTCTTTCTTATTACCAGTACAAAGACATCAAGCCTTACTGCCAATGAATGAGTAAAAGCAAACAGCTAGCCTCTTTGCTTTAAGGAATATCATAAAATTGTCACTCTTTTGGTGAGCCAAAAGTCCTCTGTTCCTTGTGTGAGATCTACTTTTGGCTTGATTCCTTCTATTTGGGGTGTTGGCTGGTGTTCTTGGGATCTATCTCTTATACTAAGTCCCACATACCCTTAGAAATTTCAGGCTTTAAGCTTGACTATATTTTCTGAATACTGGAACCACGTACACTTCTTTCCTGATGGAAAGTCTTTCCCTCCTTTCTTCCTTCTCTCCTCCCTCCTTTCTTCCCTCCCTCCCTCCCTTCCTTCCTTCTTTCCTTCCCTATACCTCTTTCTCTCTTGTTTTATGTAGTCTCAGAGACTGTTATTCAATGAAACTGGCTGAAAAAATGAACAGAAGACAGTGATTCTGTCTAAGCTGAATCACATATGTAGTTATTGCTTGGAAAGCTACAGTAAAAAGTTTATAAAACAAATGCCACATAATACCTTGATTTAAAAAACAAACAAACATTGCTCTAGGGTTGATTCCAACTCATAGTAACCCTATAGGACTTAGTAGAACCGCTCCAAAGAGTTTCCAAGGCTGTAACTTTTAAGGAAGCAGACTGCCATATCTTTCTCCCTCAGAGGGGCTAGTGGGTTTGAACCACCGACCTTTCGGCTAACAGCCAAATGCTTAATCACTGCACTACCAGGGCTCTTTATGACCTGATACTGAATTTAAAAAAATAAAAAAGTAAAGCTCAAGCAGTTGTTGTTGTTGGGTGCTTTTGAGTTGGTTCCATTTTCAATGACTGTTTTCAAAGTCCTGTTTTCAGTGACTGTCAGGTAGATTGTCACTAAAAACAGGATTCCCCTCAATAAATGAAGGCACACTTAAAACATCATATAAATTATCTTGTTTTAAAATTGTTTTATTGTGCATGTCTTTCCCATTTAGATTCTAAATAGAGGCAAGAGCATTTCTTTCTTTTTTAACCAAAATAACGCCTATCACAAGCCAAACAACAATGGCT
This sequence comes from Trichechus manatus latirostris, assembly GCF_000243295.1. Classification (NCBI taxonomy): domain Eukaryota; kingdom Metazoa; phylum Chordata; class Mammalia; order Sirenia; family Trichechidae; genus Trichechus; species Trichechus manatus. Next base: position 1,707,142 of record NW_004444164.1, on the reverse strand, counting down.
ATTCAGTGAATATTTCTTGGATGATTAGTCTCACTTGACATCAGGATATTTTACTATCTTGAACTTCCCTTACTTCACTTCTTAAACTCTTAGGGCACGTGATTCAAGTCCATTTGAACTTGTCCTAACCGAGTGTAAAACAAACTATTTTTGGACTTTGCCTTTCATTTTCCTATGTCTCATCCTACAATCAATGTTATTTTTTTTTTTAATATTTTATATAGAGACTATGGATAAAATTTTAAATTCTCAAAAACGGATAACACTTTTTCCCACTGATTTTTCATTACTGAATATTCACTCCACTTCACCCTCATTGCTTAGCTGACAAATACACAGCCTACTTTTGGGGGAAAAAAGCTATGAAAATTTCTGTTCCAATATTTTAATTTTTTAAGGCAGACTCTATAGAACTTTCCTAAGAGGTCTGAAAATATTAACAGCTAATTTTACCAATAGCTCTTTGCTGTCAGTTCAAAATGTTCAACATGGTTTATATCTAAGAAACAAAGAAAAGGTTACAGAATTAATAAGGTTAATAATTCTTTAACATAATTTACCCTGTCCATGTCTCACTCTCTAATTATAAAGAAAAAGTGCCAGGTGCTTGTGGCAGGTTGTGAACCTCGCTCACTTTGGGTGCAGTTAGTAAAAAGCCTCACAGAGGTTTATACTCAGGAAAATAGCTGCTCAACTACCATGAGCAGCTACAGGGATGATGTTAAAGAAAAGAAATTTTCATTATGATACGATAACTTTTCTCAGTTAGAGCTAAATGCTTGCTTATTATTCCATGAGCAGGAATTCAATTTGAGGAGAGAAGCTTGATGAGATGAAAACACAGGGATTTCTGAAGGACCAATGGAAAAATACCATGGAAAAACACCATTCTCCCAGGCCATGATTTAAAATAAAAAGGATATGTGTGTGGACATGGGTGGAGGGTGGAGGGTGGAGAGCATTAGAAAATTACAAGTCCTGGCTGGGAAGATACTTCATGAGGCTTAGGGTGGAGCCCAGGGCATGCCTATTCTGTCTGGCCAAACAAATCAAGAATTCCCTTAGAGTAGTTATAAGATAAGAAATGCCCTGGGGGTAATACAAATGACAGGGAAGGGTGGGTCATCAAAAAGTAATCTATTCATTGCTTTACTGCTAAGAGGGATAAGTTAGATGGGCACATAGGAAATAAAGGTGGAGTTCAGAGCCAAAAAGCATACAAGAATAGTAAGTTAAGTCAATATAGTGAGGAAAAGCAGGTAAGAGTTGACAATAAGGATATCAAAGAATGATTCAGAAGGAAACTTTGTGGATACAGACGTATATCCTGGGGTGCCTTTTATTAGCATCCATTATTTTTTACAAGGTTGAGTGGATCCTTTAATAGGGCCAAAACTAATCTGACAGGAAATAGATGATAACTATATATTTAAGGTGTTTGTTTCTTGGATCTATTTTTAAGAGCCCTTACAACCCTGCAACCTACCCCAACAAATACAGTTGCATACACTCAATAACCCCAACATGCATATACATGTGCATGTGTGTGTATGTGCACACACACATATACAGACACACACATCTGGCTACCTGCTATTTTTAACATTCTCTGATATTACAGTATTCCCAAATTCTTGCTTGAATTACTACATTCATTACATGATTATCTTTCAACAATAAATTCATGTATTTACTGTGTGCACAGATATGTAGATATTATCTGCTGGAATTTCCTCTCCAAAATTAATGCCAGCAGTTTCTTGGCCTACGGTCTACATAGTTATATGTGTCCATGGCAATATTAACTATATTTTACCCACTATTCATTTCATAAAAAAATTGTCTCCTCTTCTGAAGGTTTCTCCAGAGACAATAATATATAGCTTTGGTAGATACTGAACAATTTGCCAGTAAGAGGGATAGTCTTGAATGCCAACTAAGTGAAGAGAAATGTCCAGTAGAAACAATTGAAGAATATTTACAGGTTGCAATTATCTCTCCAGTGGCAGGTAAATTTGACATAGACCCAGACAAGGAAACTTCTAAAGTACTTAAATAAAATACATATTTTATCAAGAATAGGTAGTATACAAGCAAGCATTCAATAAAAGAAAATAGGCCTTAGGTTTCAAAACAGCCTTAGCTTTCAAAAATAATGGAAGTGTAATGGGGAACACAATTTTCAGTAGATACTAAATTAGACCATGCCTTATCATAAAATATTTTTATGTACCCTGTGTTAAAATCATGGTAGACGGTCTAAGACTTAAATGATCAATAAAAATAAAATGCTGACTGTGAGCTTCATGTAAATCTCTAAATAAGAGATAAATAACATATTATAAGAAAACACAACAAATTACCATTAAATTATAAAATACATGATTAAAATTATGTTTTAAAGTCATAAATTATAAATCTCTCTATAGCTAGAGGAAGTGCCACCTTGGAAACTGGGAGACTTGGGTTTGGGGGAAAGCAAATATGTTTTGGGGAAGATGTAGATTACTTAAAATTGTTTGCACGCTGGATGCAAACAGAAGTTAAGAAAATCACTTCTATAACATAGTTCCTTGTAAGAAAATCATTTTAAAACAGGCTCGTATTTCAGTAAACATTCATGAATATTTCATAAAAACAAAACCAAAATTTTGGAAAGATTTCAAAATCTGAAAATACGTACTATATTTGGACATACTGTTAAGTCACTGATATCCTACCTAAAATTTACTATACAACCATGTAATTTGATCAGAGATTTAGAAAGGTGGATGAGCAGTATTTAGAGATTCTGTGAGCCAGCAAAAGAACTTCTGGGTAGGGCCCCAGCTCTGGAGCGTGGAGGAAATAAGAATACCAACATTAAGGACAAATTCTAGAGAAAGTACGAATCATGGATGTGTTAAAAGGGAGTAGAGGAGGGGACAGTAGAGAAATAACAATTATTTAGTACATTTTCGTTTCCAAACAAATTTAATCTAGTTTTCACAATAAAATTATACGAATTTTTATCCTCTTTTACACATGAAGAAACCAAAGGCACATTAGAGAAACTGAATAAAATAACATTGCTAAATTTTTGTAGGTTTAAGACTTGAATTCAGGTTTGTCTAACATCAAATTCATGCTCTTTCTTTTACTAGTGGTCCTCAGATTTCAGGATGATAATATGACAATAACTAATACATTCTGAGCATTTACTATAACTTTTAATATACTTGAAACACATGGAACATTTTCCAAAATTGTTCCATGTGTTTTAAGTATATTAACACATTTAATATTCTCAACAAACCTATGTGATATGTTAATATTATTATCTCCATTCTACTGATGATAAAATAGAGGTGCAGAGTTTAAATAACCTGACTGAGGTCATTCAGTTAGTAAGTAAAAAGAAGGAATTTAGGCCATATATTCTGGCTCCCAAAACTAATGCCCTTCATGATACTTTCATCACCTCTCTCTGCAGTAGGATAGGATGACAAATCCCAAATCTGGCCTGCCACCTGATTTTATAAATAAATTGGAACCCATCCCTGCCTATTTGTTTTTGTACTGTAGCTACTCTCCCACTACAACAACCTAGTTGATTTGTTGATACAGACTGTATGGCTAGTAAAGTCTAAAATATTTACTCTCTGTTCCTTTACAGAAAAATAAAAAAGTTCACTGACTCCTAAAGTAGACAAGAAGATTCCTGGGTAAAAAGACTTGGCAATCTGCTTCTGTAAAAAATTACAGTCCAGAAAACCCTACGGAGCAGTTCTACTCTGTAACACATCAAGTCACTATGAATCAAGATCAACCCAATGGCAATGTGTTTGGTTTGGGTTTTAAAGTAGATAATAGACAGTAAAACAATATACATATGTTTGAGGTAAGAGAAACAAATCTTTCATGATAATTAATTCTTTTCAAATTCCTCACTTGCTATTACCCAACTCAGGAGCCCAGCTAATCAAAGAGAACAACACAACGGATTTATTTATTTTCATATACTGCTTAATCATAAATGTCTTTTAGTCATTTCTATCGTGACAATGGAACCCTGTTGGTGCAATGGTTAAAAGCTCAACTGCTAACCAAAAGGTTGGCAGTTTGAATCCACCAGCTACTCCTTGGAAACCCTATGGGGCAGTTTTACTCTGTCCTACAGGGTCACTATGAGTCATTATAGACTTGAGGGCAACGGGTTTGTTTTGGATTTTTTATTATATCAATAGAAGTCCCTGGGTGGCACAAATGGTTAAGAGCTGACTACCAGTGGAAAGGCTGGCTGTTGGAATATACCCAGAGGCTCCTCAGAAGACAGGCCTGGTGACCTGCTTCTGAAAACTCACAGCCTTGAAAACTCTGTGGAATAGCTCTACACATGGGGTCACCACGAGTTGGAATCGACTCGACAGCAACTTACAACAACAACATTATATCAATAACTAATCCTTGATATATATTATCCACTTTTACTTTAAAAATAGCAAAAATAGCCTATTTAAAACTATATTTGAAATAAATGGTAAACATCTGTCCTTCTATTAGTAACGTTAACCTAAAATAAAGCTAATAGTTAAGGTCTTCAAGGTTTTTCTATCAAGGTAAAATGATACACTTAAGCAATAGCTGCTATCCATCTAAATGAGTCACCAGCTGCTAAAACATCTTGCTCATATGTAAACATGTGAATATTTTAAATTTTATATAGCTCCTAAGCAATCACATTGCTATCTAATTTTGTAAGACCATTTTTTACATACTCAGTGATTAAAAATAGGCATTTTCACTGTAGTTAAATATGCCTTTGATTTTCAAGTCAAAACACAATTTCAGTAAAACTATGCCTCAAAGGAACACAATGTGTTCATACATTTGCTTAAGTGACTCTCTGCTATCTCCCTTTCTCCCCTACCTGAAATGCAGAACACTGTAAGTATCCCCTGGAGATCCTATAGGGTGCCATCTGCTGTTTATCTGCTACGTTGCAGCCTGAAATTCTTAATGCCAGATTTAGCCCATCAAATTACATGAAAGTGTGTGAGTTGTATTACAACCGAGACATTAATGCTGGATTCATGAAGAAAATTGAAAGTTAGACATGCATAACAAAACCATATTAGTGGTTGTTTGATTAATTATTGAATATGATTATAACACAAATAGCAGATTACCACGGTAATCAGGTACAACGAGGGTGGCATTTATTGTTAGTACTGTGTTTTGTTTTGTTTTTTCTTATAAGCAATGAAAATAATATGCATGACTAGCAGATAATATAAGTACACCTAACAGGAAAGAATTATCTGGCTGATAGGCATATTCTTGCTCTCCTTGAGTCTACTCCATTTTAATTTTGAAATACTATAAATATCTTAAGGTACATTCACAGCAAAGAAATAAACAAAATATTTCTGCAATTTTTACAGGCATAGAGATACAGAGGAACAAAGGGTTGTGAGGAGTGGGCTTAGTGGGCAGTGAGTTAGTCAGAGTAGGAACAATTTGAAGGACTTGTGTTTTTAATGCAACATTTCACACATATGAGAAAATACTATGTATATGTAGTGTTTTTAAAAGAAACATGTAAGAAAATACACTGTGACTACAACCAATAGCTACAACATTCTCTTTCTACCCGCCTTAATTGCACGTCTTCCTCCCCAGTCCCCCAAACAGGTAATTCTATCCCAAATATTGTAATTAATACCCCCTCACTTTTTTCTGAGGAGCCCTGGTGGCACAGTGGTTAAGTGCTTGGCTGTTAACCAAGAGGTCAGCAGTTCAAACCCACCAGCCACTCTGCAGCAGAAAGGTGTGACAGTCTGCTTCCACAAAGATTACAGCCTTGGAAACCCTATGGGGCAGTTCTATTCTGTCCTATAGACAGGGTCACTGAGTCAGAATTGACTCTACGGCAATGGGTTTGTTTTTTTCTGGGGTCCCTGGGTGGTGCAAATGGTTACTGCACTTGGCTGCTAACCCAAAAATGTTGGTCGTTAGAGTACACCCAGAGGCACCTCAGAGGAAAGGCTTAACAATCTACTTCCGTAAAATCAGCCACTGAAAACATATAGAGTACAGTTCCATTCTGACACACATGAGGTTGTCATGAGTTGGAATAGTCTCCATGGCAACTGATGGTTTTAACTTTTTTCTTATTATTTTACTATGTATTATTTAGTTTTGCATATTTTAAACTCTATATTCTGTATAGATTTTTCTGTGAATTTCTAAAAGTATTTTCTCAAAACGTTCTTTGTGGGACATGATGACACATGAATGTATGCCATTGAGGCAGGCAGCCTCAGAGCCCAACCCTTTTAAGAGACACCAGCTCTGGCTTATCCTTCTACACCGAGCAGAATAAGCTGCACTTTCTTCTAAAATTGTCCTTGACAAGATAATCACAGACCAGGCCATGGATGGCCTCAACACCTCTGGGTGGAAACTTAACATCCTAATGAAAGAAAATCAACCTCTTCATCCATCCTGAGGCATCGAACCCTTGTCTAAAGAAAATGCACAGTCATCCCCAAGCTCTGATTGCCTTCGTGAAGGTCAATCCTGAATATTCATGATGAGTTTGCATTTCCTTGTCTGCTCTCTGTAAAAGTCCACCTCCCCAAGGTGCCTGAGAGCAGTCTTGGAGGCAACGGCCATGATTGCGCGCCTTTCCTTGTATAACGAAATAAAGGCATCTTTCTGATCTCCCAACTTGGCCTCTTGTTTATTGGCTGTAACAAGTCACGCTGAGCAAAACCTGGGGTTTTCACCCAGCAACACTATTATGTTGTATGAATATACTATACCTTGCTAAGAGAGTAATTTGGTATAAACACTTTGGAAAAAACTTGACATTATCAAATAGTTTTGAACATGCAATTAACTGCTAATTCCACTTTTAGAATGGTCCAGATTTTTATGGAGATATTAAACACCTTGTCCAAACTCACATGCATGTACCTGTATATTGTGATCATTATGTTAGATTGCCTCTGCTGTATACATAATTACTTTAAGTAATATAAATATTACTTTATAAAAGAAAAATAACACCTCAATATGGAAGGTACTTTATGTAAAATGAACTTTTTGTTACTATTCTAATTAACCTAGTAAAATCTACAGTGTCCTTCAAATACCAATGTTTATCTTACTTTAAATCATATTTTTAAAATTCTCTCAGGGTATATATTAATTGTTTTCCTACCTTTCACATTCATAGACCAATGCTCTGTAAAGAAATGAACCAATAATTTAACAGTTGAGGACCCTAGAAATGCCTATTTCTATTCTGACTTTGGATTTGCAAATTAACACTTTAAAAGGGTTACTTTATACATTGAAATTTCTGAAGCCTAGGTAAAATATTTTTGGAATTAACTTCAATGGACTGCCAAATCCAACGACTGTTTACCTTTTTTTTCTTATCCTACTACTTCCGGGCACCATTCCTCAAGCTTACCTTCTTGAAGTAATTTATTCTCGTGGCTTCCTTGTCACTATTTCTTAGTGTTCTCATTCCACTGTCCACTCTTTTTCTCGATCATTAAATATTGGAGCACCCAACTTGGTTTTAATACAAGTTCTCTCTTCCATGGCTTTAAACAGAATTTATACGATAATGAATACTCAATCTATATTTCTAGCCCTGATCTTCCATGGTTTGTGGACACATTAATTCAAATTTCTACTTGGCACATACATTTGCATGTCTAAATAAGAATCTCAACCTTAACTTTAACCCCAAATCACACAGTTCACTCCTTTCCTTATCTTTCCAGATTCAGAAAATGGCAAAAAATATCCACCCACTTAAACCATAACTCTTAGTTATCCTTGCTTTAATCTTCCTCACTACCACTCTATTCTAATTCACCAGCTAGTACTCTTGACATTACTAACAAAACATATCACAAATCTCTTCTCTCCTCTCTCTCTGTCAATTGCTACCACCCTGGTCTGTCACCACGATTTCTCACCTGGAACAATATAATAGCCGTATAACTTGTATTCTACTTCACTGTATTCAATGAATTTCTCATATCAGGTCCAAAGTGATCTTTCAACAATGTAAATCAGTCCACGATCCTTACTTGCTTAGGACTCTACAAGGGCTTCTCATTTCATACGAACACAGTCCAGGCTCCTTCCCTGGCCTCTGTGGGTTTACGTGATCAGACATCAGTTTTCGACTTTGACTTTCCCTCACATCACTCTTCACTTGCTCACTCCTCTCCAGTTGCACACGTAATTTTCTGTGCCTCAATCTTAGGAATTTTGCATTTACTCCATTTAGCAGGAATGTTCTTTATCAGACATCCACAATGTCGACAATTCAGATCTCCACAAGAGTGAGAACTTTATTCACCAGTAACTGAAACAGTGCTTTGAAAATATTTACTAAGCAAATCATTACCACCACTGTTCCTAGAGAAGCAGAAATGTCTTTGGTTTTACTGTAGTTTCAACTTAAATGTTCTAAATTAAATGGTGACACCATATCCACTAAATTGCTTTAGAACTGATGTCTGTCATATTAAAAAGGTGGCTTATTTTATGTCTAAATCCTAACTTCCCTATTCCTTTAAAACATTATGACATCCCTATTTTATGGCTTTGTTTATTAAACTGCCTATTTTTATTAAAGATAACTAGTAAGTTAAACCTGGTGGCGTAGTGGTTAAGAGCTACGGCTGCTATCCAAAAGATCAGCAGTTCAAATCCACCAGGTGCTCTTTGGAAACTATATGGGGCAGTTCTACTTTTCCTATAGGGTCACTATGAGTTGGAATCGACTCAACAGCAAAGTGTTTTTTTTTTTTTCAGTCAGTCAAATATATTTTAAGAGACCTTTCTTTTTAGTGTAGTGAACATTTAAATGCATTTTTGAAGAGACAGTATCCATTTTAAGCAACCATTAAGAAGTTATTCAAATGGAAGAAAGAAAACTACAGAAGGTTTTTCACAAATTTCTCAGAGTGATTGTGTAATTTCTAGACTCTTCTACAATGTAGTTAAACTACATTTTAAAGAGGTATTCTTACTGCATCATTTGACCATTTTTATTGCTGAAAAAGTATTTTAAAGGTCAACAATATATCCAGAAAACAAACATCTGACTTAATTTCTTGTATTTTTTACACTTCAAAAGAAATGTTAAAGCTTGCACTTTGTGACTCTACAAAATGATGGTCATTATTATGACTAAAATATATTTCTATATAATGTTGCATTAAGAAATATAAAAGAAATAAATTTAATTTTTCATTCATTATTATATTAATTCCAAAGTTTAAATAACAGCCATCTTTTTATAAAACAATGTAGACTAGTTTGATTGCCTTCTGTAAATTTCAAAACATACTCATGAAATTAAAACACAGCACCAAACAGTGATTTCCATTTGGTTATATAAGAAATTTGATAGTATAATATAGTTATACAAACATGGTATTGTCCTTGTTAGGTGCTGTCAAGTTGATTTTCAGTCATAGTGACCCTATATATAACAGAAGGAAACACTGCTGGTCCTGTGCCATCCCCACAGTCTTCCTCACAGACATGTGGTGGATACAAATATATATTTATATAAATAATATATTTATAAAAATATAAGAATATATTTAAATTTCCATTTGCATCATGATCTTTAGACATAGTAATACAAAACATTCTTTAATTGGTTTCTTCATTTCACAATTTATGATATTTTATGTTTCAATCTAATGATACGCTTAAAATTTGCAGCTTTTAGTATTTTTCAGTGGTTTTTCATCTTTATCTCAGAAAACAATATTTTAAGGAGTGTTATCAGTATTTTCATTTTTCTTATTTTCTATATTTTTATAGGTGAAAGTTATAAGTAAGAAAATATTCAAAATAATAAATAATCACTGCTGTGCAGACAAAGTGGTACCATCTAAACTATAGCAGGTAGAGTCATTATGTTATTATTAGAAAATTTTCATTTGGCTGCTGATATATGTAAGTCTGAATTCAGTCTGTATATTTGTGGGTAGTGATGTATTCATTATCATATTCAGTAACACTAACACTATATCATTTAACTTATTTATTCTCATATTTTCTCTTAATTAACTGCTAATATCTTCTACTTAGTTTTCTTAGGTATTATCACTTAAAGACTTGACCCTTCTACTTTTTTATTTTTATTTTTTCCTGTCAACCTTTCTTATATATTAACTAGAAACAGGAAATTCAACTGGCGTGTAGAAGGTCTTCTGCCAAGGAAGGTCACATCAAATGAGCTTCCACAATTAAGTAAGCCCAGGAAAGCATAAATGGCAACAATATTCTACTTTCAGTTTCACCTTCTATAGCTTTTATTAAGAATTATTTAAGTTATTGCTTCTATAAACACAACACTTTGTGCTATTAAAAAGCATTTACTAGTACATTTTGAAGTGTATAAGAAATGTCCAATATTCCACCTGACAACACAGTTGTAATCACAAGAACAAGATTATTGCAGTAGCTCATGACCACGGGTACTTACTCCACACCCACACTGTGATAAACTGTTATAAATATGTTTTATTGTCTTAATAACACTATGAGGCAGTCATTAATATTATATATGATGAAACAAAGACTCAAAAACCTTAATCAACTTGTAGCAGCTATTAAGTAACAGAGATGATATTCACACTCACCAAAACCAAATCCATTGCCATCGAGTCAATTCCAACTCATAACGACTCTATACAACAGAGTAGGATTGCCCCCTAGGGTTTCCAAGGAGTGGCTGATGGACTAGAAGTGCCAAACTTCTGGTTAGCAGACGCGCTCTTAACCACTGTATCTAAACCAAACCAAACCTGTTGCCATGGAGTCGATTCCGACTCATAGCGACTCTATAGGACAGAGTAGCAATGCCCTATAGGGTTTCCAAGGACCACCTGGTGGATTCGAACTGCCAACTTTTTGGTTAGCAGCCGAACTCTTAACCACTACACCACCAGGAACTACTACATCTAGATCTCTATAATTCCAAAGTACTTGTGATCTTAGCCACTATAATATCCTTCTTCCAATGAAATCTGTGAGTGAAATGGGGGTTGAGGTTGGGAAAGAATTTTTCTCTGCCCTCTTTAATCTCTTCCAGGGAATGTCCAAAATTACTTACATAGCAAAAGAACACTGAATTTTACTTCTCTCTCCTCCTTGTCTATTTTCCAGATCAAATTGTATAGCCTTATAAAGAGTTAGGTTTTATGTAGATTGAATGCCCTTATTTAGAAATCTACCAGTTCTCAGGAAATCGAAAATAGGTCATTATATACAACAGAGTTTTCAATCAGGGAATATGCAATGGGATCTATTGGTGAGTATGAGAACAATGTTACATTTTCGATTTATGCTTATGCTATTCTAAATATGAGGAGAAAATTAAGCAATAATAGCAATTGGTAAGAATTGACAATAGTGCCAAAAGTTAGTCTGTGTGAGAAATGGTCATAGTTCATCTACGAATATTTATTACTAGAACAGTTATCTATGCTAATCATGTAACAATACTGCTATTGTTTGTTACAATACAACCTAAGACCCCCTGCTCTCTGAATGGGCTGCACAAACTCTGTGTGATTACTGCTTACTGCACATCTGCTTTTAAAACCAATTTTCTTTAATTTCTTCAAATAATCTTTAATAATGAAAAACAGTTGGAAGTATAAAAAACAGTCTCAATATATTTTGAACATTGACTGTACACTGACTTTCACTGAATATTTTAACATTACAAAATATTACCCTAAGAAAATCTTTTGACACTCCTGTCAATTTTGCCTAATTCTCTTTTACTTGTACTGATGTTTTACTAAGATCAAGACTCAAAACATAAGTAGAAAGCTGAACAGTTGAATATGAATAATGTTACAGACTTTGAGATTAGTATCTCTTAACATAACAAGTATTATTAAATTTGTCTTGTTCAAAGAGATTCAGACTACATGTTAAGCCAAAGAGCAGGGAGATTCTAAATTATCCGTTCCGTGCAGGAAAACACTTACACTGTCACTACAGAGACGTTATAGTCACACATACTGTTACTGGTCATACATACAGTGGTGTGCTAGTGAATAGTGAACCAGATCCCCCAAAATAAGAAGTCCTATTCTTTAGCATTTGCCAATGTCTGTGTCATAAATACTCCCACGTGGCTGATTTCACGCTACCAAAATGGTATTAATGCATCTACAATTGAAAAAGATGCACAGTAGCTATTATACAGTATTTCCACCACATAGATTCAATAGATGTAAATAAGCTCAAGCATGCAGATAATGGTAAAATAGAATAAAATACATAGGAAATGATGTATTTTAGTATTTATTACATTTTAAAATATACAATTTATTTAATTATAAGTTTATATCATTTAATTTTTTTTATGTCTGTCTTAACAGCTGGCTCACAAAATTCCTCATCGTTTAATAGTGAACAAGTATAAAAACATCACTCCAGCAGACCATTGCATAGATTCTAGAGGCAAAGAGCACTCCAGTAATATAAAGTGGCATGAGATACACAGAAAATCTCTTCCAGTTTTCGCTTTTAACAGCTAAGGGGAACACATGACTGGATGCCTCCAATAGTCTATACTTTGTCTTAAGCTGCCTTCTCTCTTCCTGATTTCATTTTTTGCCTCTGATGGTAGCTGCTAGCATTATTATTGTAACGAAAAGGGTTAGAAAAACAAATATCAATGATCATCATTTTAAGGTAACCACAATACTATTCATTCCAATTAGTAATATTTTTCAATCATACTATTTATTAATATCTCTTATTAAAAAGAGAAATCTACTGAAAGACAATGGGGTATTATAAAATATCACTGAATCTGGAGTCAGAAATTTCAGGCTGATCCTGAGTTTACCACTTACTAGAGGCAAGTCATTTGAAATTTTTGACCTTTACTGTACATAGTTATGCAGTTAAAATTAGTGTCTATACTTTTTTATAGAAATTACCCCCAAAACCCATCATAATCATAAAAATCAATCCAGAATACATTTGAATCATAAGAAATGTCTGATTCTTGGGGGGAAAGGTGAAAGAATTCCATTTTGCATTTTTTTAACTAACTCATCATCTGACTGAACAAAATCAGTCAAACATTCAAATAGATTTTTTACTGGATTGAATAGTAGCGAGACAAAAAAATACTAAATAAATTACTTTTCTCATTCTCAGATGTCATATAAATAAAGGTCAAATATCATTCAAGGGAAATACATTTCATAGGTCTCTTTCAATAGCTTTATATTAAGATATAAACATAACTTAATAGCTGATGCTCATTTCTCCTTACCTGACTCTGTCCAGGCTTGGTTCACTTTGTTCTTTTTAATCTTTCATAGAATCTTAGAATTTTAGAGCTGAAGAGTACTTTATAAACCCAAACTCCAAACCTTTCCTTTGACATATGAGAAAAGTTAAGCTCTAAGTAGATACTTGACCCCTGTCTAATGCCATGCAGTTAATTACTGACTGAGCTGGGTCTACCCGGGTCTACAGTCTTCACTAAGAGTGATGGAAGGCATTAATCTGAAACCATTACCTCTTGAAGAACTCTCTTCATCTTTAATAATAATGTCTTTACTGCAGTACAGTCCTGTAACATCAATCTGAAAGGCAGAGAATCTATGCCTCCGTTTTCTTCCACACCTTGTAGGGGCCAATCCGAAGATGGACTGCTGGGCATGCGGCTGATATGGGAACACCTGGCTTCCTGATCAACATCTTTTGTTAATTTCAGGGAAAGATTCCTAACAAGAAAGAAATGAATGAAAATTACAATGCAGCATGTTCAGGGCAATATTTTCCAAGCTGCTGCTCAATGTTAACAGTGAGCTAGGAAATAAATTCCTTGTTACACATATTTTCCTCATATTATTAGTCTTTGAAAATTCTGAAACTTTTTGCAGAAATTATGAAATGGGTCAACTGCATATTTAGTAGTAAGATTCAATGATAATCACTGTTTTAAAATATGGTTTTCCCCAATTAACATTTCATTTATACACAATACAGCGTATTTACACTTACTTCAACAAAAATCATCGAAAGAGAAAGTTCATACCTAGGGTTTCTGATAACATGCTTTAAAATTAACTGGAAAGAAAAGATGAATAAAATTTAGGAGAAATTAATTTTGGTAACTTTTTAAATTATGGAAGCAATCAATGACCATTTTAGTGATCAAGAAAGACAAATATGCATAGGATTTTATGTACAAAGAGTGAAATAAATGGAAGATACATAACTCCAATCGGTAAGTACAATGCTTATCAAATAATGTTTATCACTGCCAGATAGTCATATGTACAAACACACGTTCATATTCATTTTGTTCTAGTTGAGAATCTGGTATTATTTAAAGTTAATGCCTTTTGAAAATAACTATTCACAATGTAAAAGAAAAGAAAAGACTGGAATTTTCCAAAGGTGCATATCAGGTTGATCTAAAAATAGCATAAAAAGAAGAACCTATGACAATTATCTTTTTTAACGAGTCCAAGTTTGTTTCCATCTGTTAAAAGCAAGGGACCTTTACAATAATGACAATATTATAACATAGTTCATGATACTTATGAAAAAACAGCTTAGTGTTTATGCTCAATTTCAGTAGCTTTTATAAAAATATTATTTCATGTATTAATATGACAAAATCACTCAGCAACCTAAATTTAGGAAAAACAAGTTACTCTGGCACTGGCCACCAAGGTCTAACAAAGATGTAAATAAGAAAATATATCCTCAGTTAATTTTATTCACGTCCAATTATTTGCAAACAGTATAATTTGATTTTTAAACTACTGAATGATTAGTAAAGAAAACACATTTTTGGATCACACTCAATTGTTTACCTGTCTTTACAGGTATTTTCACTGATCACAACTGCTCTTTGAAGTGGTAATACAGTAATCACTACCCCGTTTTATATCTATAATGAAATAATAAATGAAGTCACTCCTAACATTTCTTGAGTACTGAGAATAGGCCAAGCACTGTGCTAACCATTCATATGTATTAATTCATTCAAACCCTAAACAAGTCCAGAAGGTAGGTGTAATGGGTATTTTCATTTCACAAAAGGTAAACTGAGGCAGAAAGAAGTTAAATAATTGCTTTCAGAGTTAAATAACTAGGAAGAAGTGAACGCGAAATGAACTAGCCTAAGCACTCTTGCGAGATAAGATTTTATTTTATTTTTTTACTAACCACATGATGTTATATGACTTAATGTACCTCAAGTAGTCTTACAAGGGCTTTTGTTGTTGTTACCAGATGCTGTGACATCTGCCCCTGACTCATGGTGAACCCACACAAAATGGAATGAAACACTCCCTGGTTCTGCACCATCCCTGTAATCAGGTACAGACTGGACCATTGTGATCCACAGAGTTTTCAATGGTTAATTTTCAGAAGTAGATTGCCAGGCCTTTCCTCCTAGTCTGTCTTAGTCTGGAAACCCCTCTGAAACCTGTTCAGCATCAGAGTAGCATGCAGGCCTCCACTGATAGATAAGTGGTGGCTGCACATGAGGTGCATTGGCCTCATGAAAGATGAAAATTCTACCACTGAAGCATCAGTGCCTCACTGTAAGGGCTTTACATATGTTAAACCATTTAATCCTCATAACAATTCTTTGAGGTTGGTACTATAATCCCCCTTTCATGGTGGAAGGATTTGTGTCACAGAGAGGTTAAGTAACATTCTGATGTTCACACAGCTAACAAGCGGAAGAGCGAAGATCTGAATGCAAGCAGTGTCATTCCAGTTGTAAACCACTACAGGATGCTGCATCTCATGTGGAAAACGAGCAAACAAATGAACAAAAACCAGAATCGCTACAATTACACAAGGAATCACTAATGTTTTCTCTTTAAAATATATACATTATCTGATACAACAGATTCATATTATTAATGCGCAACTTGCAGTAAACTATATAATCATTCTTAAAGAATTCTATTTTATCAGTAACATGTTACTACTTCCATGGTTATTTTCTCTAAGACCAATAAGAAGGAAACAGTGTATAAAATTAAAAATCACAGTAGGTATAATAATATTTCAGTTATTGTCTTCGTTACATAGTGCTGCTATATAAGAAATACAAGTGGATAGCTTTAACAAGCAGAAATTTATTCTCTCACAGTCTAGGAAGCTAGAAGTCCAAATTCAGGGTGCCAGCTCCAGGGGAAGGCTTTCTCTCTTTGTTGGCTCTGGAGGAAGGTCCTTGTCATCAATCTTCCCCTGGTCTAGGAGTTTCTTAGGGCAGGCACCCTGGGTCCAAAGGACACACTCCACTCCCAGCTCTTCTTTCTTGGTGGTAGGAGGTCCCTCTCCCTCTGTTCACTTCTCTTTTTATCTTTTGTAAGATAAAAGATGATACAGGCCTTACCCCGAGAAAACTCCCCTTACATGGGATCAGGACTGTGACTTGCATAAGGGTGTTGCATCCCCACCAAAACCCCTTAGAACTGATTGGCTGATCACATCAGATGACAACATGGGGGATGATTACATCATTACGTAACTGCCAAACCACTGAGAATCGTGGCCCAGCCAAGCTGACAGGTATTTTTGGGGGACACAATTCAATCATGACAGTTATAATAGAATTTTTAAAGATTTATCAGTTTTAAGTTGCTAGATTGATGTCTCCCAATACTGGTATTAGGATAACTCAGTCAATACTTGTGTAGTTGAAATTGAATAAATGAATAAAACAATGAGTGAATGAGCAGAACACAATTCTTTGTAATAATCTATGCATACAACACTCATTTCTACACAGAAACTTTTCTGCATGTGGATTCTCATGTATTCCAGGGCTACTATCCAGAGTTCAAAATTTCCCAGCACTCATAAAGCAAAATAATTAAACAAACACTTTGATGATTCCTTTTGTTAGCTTGTTACTTGTTTATCCTATTTGTTTAATCATGAATCAAAACATCAGTGAGGACTGACAAAGCTTTCAGGAAACATAAGAGTGTGAAATTTTAAGACCCTATTTCAGGAAATTTACTGAGGCTCTGAGGATTACAGCTAATTATTTACAAACTTAAGGATCTCTGCTATTTTCAGATAATTATGAATGGGCTATATACACAAACGTGTTTAAAAATGAAATTAGCCATTCATTTTATAATTTAAAAGTTTGGATCTATTCTGAATTCCAAAAAGAGAGAATAATGGCTTTTTTCACAATTATTGAAAACATCTGTATTATGTTCGGCAGAGTGCTTGTTGCTGAAGTTGCAGAGATTAACAGGAGTCAGTCACTGACCTCAAGAGGCTCACCACAATTATTAACTTCTTAGGCACAAATACCAAACAATAACAACTAATTTATTTTCATGTATATAAAAGAGATCCATTTATCTTGAAATATTTTACTTCTATATGAAAAAATAGATGGCTGCAAGGCCACAGTAATAAATCCACTCTTCATTAGGGTAAAGGCAGTTAGTGAGATGGGCTATTAAACAGGCTGATCATCAGGAGCACAGGCCTACACAGTCTTCTTGTGTGTATGGTCACTGTCCTTCTGTTAGGTTGGTACCTATGCTTTACAGTTTGCTAAATATTTTTTAATATCACCTCAGTTTTTAACAACAGACTTTTATTGGGCCAAAAATACCCAAGTGTGTTTGGGTAAATCCACCTAAAAAAAAAATCTGTAGTTGGCAAGTAAAGGAGAAAAATCTCTAATGTGGAGCCATACTTTCCTCTAGCACTGACAACCCATAATAATACCTGTGAGAGTAGAGCAAAGTTCAGGTGCTCTTCTGTTTCTGCATTGGCAAGGCCCACCAGATGATACAGTTCTTGCACTTTGGGATATATAGTGCTCTGTCTGCCAACTCTCTGAATTATTATGGCTTCAAGAAACGGAACAAATGTGCTTTAGATTAAAAATGACAGTCCTCTAACTTGGCAAAAAAAAAAAGGGTAAGATAGTGAGGCCTGGTACCGTGTTTCATTAATCACCATAACTACTGCAAACAAAAAACAATGACAATGTAATCTCCACTGAGCACGTTTATAAACAGTTCACCTTCGCGGTGTGAACTCCACGAATCTTCGGTAGAATTGCTCTGAAATATTTACACGTCTCCTGTTACAAATGCTAACCAACTTTTTATACTTTAAAATTTAACAGCAATTTGATAAAATTGAATAAAGTCTTATGTACCTTTCTCAGTCAATAAGTACCAAAATAACAAAGGTTTTACATAAGAGTAAGAGCAAAACTTATAAACATTAAGTTAAATGTAATCTTGAAAGATTACAGGACTTGAGAGTTCCAACTGGTACTTAAAAACATTTAACTTAAACTACTATGGTGAATTGGCTTTGCCACTGGGATCCTTTGTGTGAAGGGAATTTTCCACCAAGCTAATTCAAAAGTTCTGCTACAGTTCTATTTTCAGAACGACAGATAAGTTTAATGGGAAAATGTGTATCTTGACATAAATATGGAGTGGTTGAAGAATTCTTATCAGAGAGAGAAAACAAAAGAGTATTTTCATGATTTTTTTTCATTTAGTTAAAAGTAGCAATATCATTTTGATAGAAACTTTCTTCCCACACACATGTACTCATCAAATCATTTGAAAATTTCCCAATATAATGGCTAAAATGACTAACAAAATACAAAATCATGTCAGTTCTACACATAAGCTAGTTCTTATTTCGTGTGCTGACACCCTTGATTATAGCAAACTATGTCTATGGCTATCAGGCATCTCAGTGACTTATACTTTATAATGTGACTGTTATTTCTGAACCAGATTTCCAAGGAATGGAAACATAAAAGTAATCTTTATTTGCTCAGCATAATAAATAAGCATGTGCATGACTGCCTTCCAAAGCTTCATTAAAGATATTTGCAGAAAATAATAATAAATTATTTTGGGAAACTTACTGTTATTTAAAACTCCTTTCAAAAAAGATCCAGGTTGATTATGTTAAAGTTTAATATAAGCTTGAGTAATTCTAGTTTGAGACATAGGCACAATGGCATAAACCTATATTAACTGATTAGCATTCCAGAACTAACAAAAACCGTCTGTTTAAGGAACTACCTACAAAAAGTCATTGCTGATAAATAAACTATACATTTTCACCTGTATTTTCTTTCAAAACATATTGTTTGTCTGAACGTATCATTTTAGGAAAAGACTTGTAACTGAAATTGTTGTATGACTGGATATTTAACATCATTTCTGGAAGAGACGGTACCATTATCTCCTTCTATTATACTATAATATTTATAAGAACATGTTAATACTTAACATTTAAATATGGATTTACATGTGAATAAAGGTTTAACTACTATTTGTGAGATGAATAAAGGTGAGGTAAAATCCAAATATCTTAACATAGCTGATAATGATCTAGCAATTGTCTGCCTCACCAAAGCTCATCACATAGCACCTGTCTCCTTGCTTTTTGAGTTGAAATCACACTGACCTTCATTCAGCCCTGAAACGGGCCAAACATCATTCCGCCACAGGACCTTTGCATATGCACTTCCATCTGCATGAAAAAATGTTGCTTACTCATCTTCACATCTCCCCTTAAAATACATTGCTTCTTCAGGGAAATCTCCTTTACATGTGGTATCCCACCCTTCAAACACACAGGTACCTCTTTTCTATGTAAACCTTCCTTTGTAGCATTTATCACAGATGCAGTTAAAAAACTAATTTGTTGGGACCTCTGGCAACACATTGGACCTACACTTCACCTCCTGTTCAGAATACACAGAAATACTGGATAAAGTATAAACACATTTGACATAAATTTCCAGGTGACAAAATAAAGGGGAAACTCAAAATAGCAATAAATAAACAGGTTGCCACTATGGTGGTTTCAGGGTGTTCAACTTGGATCGGGTCTGTATCAATCAGGAGCTGCAGTTTTTATACCTATGCAGATATAGGAGAACAGACATAGGAGAATATCTGCCAGTTAGAAAGACGTCTCACCATGCTGGGAGACGTGAGATTTCCAACCAGCAGAGTGGAGGGACCTCTATGAACACCCCAGGAACTCTGTTTACACCTCAGATTGGTTGTCCTCTAGGAGAAAAACTACTCTAGCATTAGAGAAAGGACTTTTCTAGACCTGATTCAAAAGAGCTTAAAACAATTCTCAAAAAATCAATCTGACCTACAAGTAAAGTAACTGACTGCTAGGACAAAACTATTCTTTCTCTAAGTTCAAAGTCTTTAAAAAAATGGTCATAATGAAAACAAAACAAAACAAAAAGCAATGGTAAATCTCATCCGAGAAATGTGGACTATTAAAAAAAAAGAACCAAATGGAAACCCTAGAACCAAAAGAAACAATTTCTGAAATAAAAGAATGACTATGCCAGACATTGTTGGCTGCTTGCCCACCATTCCTTCACTTCTCCTTTCAGTTCCTTCTTTTTTTTTTTTTTTTTTAAATTGTGCTTTAGGGGAAAGTTTACAATCCAAGTTAATTTCTCATTCAAAAATTTATACACATATTATTTTGTGACATTGGTTGCAATTCCCACAATATGACAGCATGCTCCCCCATTTCACCCCGGTTCCCCGTGTCTATTCATGCAGTTGCTGTCCCTTCCTGCCTTCTCTTCCTGCTTTTGGACAGAAGCTGCCCATTTGATCTTGTATATTTGATTGAGCTAAGAAGTACGTTCCTCACAGATGTTATCTTTTGTTGTACAGGCCTGTCTAATTTCTCTGAAAAGTGGGCTTCAGGAATGGTTTCATTTCTGGGTTAGCAGAGTGTCAGGGGCCATAGTTTTTGGGGCTCCACCAGTCCCTGACAGACCAGTAAGTCTGCTCTTTTTACGTGAATTTGAATTCTATTCTACTTTTTTCTCCTGCTCTGTCCAGGACTCTCTGTTGCGATCCTTGTCAGGGCAGGCGTTGGTCGTACCTGGGCACCGTCTAGTTGTGGTCACAGGCTGATGGAGTCTCTGGCTCTTGTGGCGCTTTAGTCCTTTCAGCCAGCATTTTCCTTGTGTCTTTAGTTTCTTTCATTATTTGCTCTCGGTGGGATGGGACCAATAAATGTATCTTAGATGGCTGCTCACAGGCTTTTAAGACCTCAGATGCTATTCATCAAAGTGGGACGTAGAACACTTTCCTTATAAACTTTGTTATGCCAGTTGACCTAGATGTCCCCTGAGACTATGATCCCCAGGCCCCAGTCTCAGCTACTTGCTTCCTCAGAGTGTTTGGATGTGTCTAGGAAACTTCTGTGCTTTTCCTTTAGTTCAGCTGTCCTTTCAGCTTCTTAAAAAAAACAAAAACAAAAAAACAGCAACAACTCCAAATTTGTTCAGATATTAACTCTCCTATGGCTCAGAGAAATGAGAGAAAGCCTAGAGGGGAGCTTCAGGAAAATGTTTCTTCTCTGGTTAAAAAAAAAGACACAGAAAGAAACAGCCACTTTTCCTTTGGATGTTGTTCTATCTTGACACACTGCTTGGAAAAGTTGGAATACTTTACACACATGAGGAGAGGCGGTTGTGGGAAAGCCAAAGAGAAAAAAATTGGGAAGAGCCATCTTTCAATTTTTGGTCATTATTTCTCTGAATTAACCAAGTCTGGAGATTCTTACCTGTGGATTTCTAGTTAGATGAGAAAATATATTTTTTGACTGTTTAATGAACTTTGAAGGAGCCCTGGTGATGTCAAACCCACCAGCTACTCCACAGGACAAAGATGTAGCAGTCTGCTTCTGTAAAGTTTCAGAGCCTTGGAAACTCTATGGGGTAGTTCTACTCTGTCCTGTGAGGTCTCTATGAGTCGGAATCACCTCGACGGCAGTGAGTTTGGTTTGGAATGAACTTTGAGTTAGGTTTTTCCCTTACTTAAAGCTAAAAGCACACTCACGAGTATAATTACCAAAGGGTATACTGCAATCGGAAGAACGTTAAACATAGGAAGAAAGGTGTATAGCATAATTAACTGTGTAAGCATTTGTTTAATATCTATTGTTGAAGCTAGCTAGCATGTTCCAAGGGAATAGCAACAGTACTTGTCTTTCATGTTCATTGCTGTATCCACAAAACCTCCAACAGATCAATACACTACTCACATCAACAGAATAATCTAATATGCTGCTGGAAGAAGCATTATAATCTATCTAGGTTAACATCTTCATTTAATAGATAAGGAAGCTCAAGCACAAATTAATTTTCCAAGTGTACACACAGCTGGAAGGGGTAGAACTGTGATCTGCTGAATTCCAGTCCAGTGTTCTTTTCTCTATATTGCATCATCACTTAATAGTGTCAAAATTTATCATATACTTGTTTTAGCTATTCTAATTTCACTGAAGCTGGAAGAGTGAAATGTGTGTTCTAGTTGCTGTCTTGGGAAACTAAAGAGTAAGCACTCTCACTCCCAAGAAAAGTTACACTTTCATTTTTTGAAATTTCAGAGAAAACAGGTATTATTTGAGCAGAAATCTGCTCATACAAACTTTGAAAGCTCTTTCTAAGTCTTAAATAAAATAAAAGGCTGACTTGATTGTCTGTATTCAATTCCTTTTCTCCGTATCATTAACGTCATGCACATTTCTCTCTCCCAGTCTCTACCTGTTAAATCTCAGTTTTCACACGTGATTTAAGATCCTGTTTAAAGACCATTTCACATGATAAGAAGAAATAGAATTAATGAGCGTAGAAATGAAAGTAGAATAAAGTTGAAAAAAGAATGATCCAGATGACAGTTAAAAAAAAATCCCATGTGCACACATAAACATAAAGATATACACCAAATCTATGTTTGTGCACAGATACTTAATCATTTAATTTTAGGTACTGTGCGGTTTTAATTATGCTATGATTGAATTAATAGTGCCATTGGTTTTCTTTCCCAGAGCACTAAAACAGACATGAAGTAGAAGGCATGAAATCATCAAAGTCATTTCATGTAAGTGGAACTAAATCAAACTCTTATTTGTTTCTCTTTGATATTACAGATGTGCTTCTTAATTTAGAAGATCTCACAGGTGGAACTGGCTTTCCTGGGTCTAATAGATATTAATCAAATATAAAAAGGCTAAAATTCCTCTTCTCTAGTCTTCTAAGCAATTCATCATCTAAACAATATAAACTATCTGATGTGTTTGAAAGACTTTTATATTCAACATTTTTTTTTTCTACATGTTTCTATTTTGTGGGGATCAGGAAATATTTTCCCTTCCTCTCATCCACAACATGACAAAATAGTGATTTTATTTGGGAAATTTTAAACTACACAAGAAAAGTAAACTAGAACTGAACAAATTCTGTTCTCTGAGGAATAATTATCTGACTATGATACTGAAGAACATTTCAAAACTGCTAAAAGTTCAAGGACATTGTAGTAAGTTGTTACTAAATTTATTTTCAAATGCACTTATAAAGATGAAAGCCATCTAATAACGGGAAAGGATTTTTACTATATATATGTATATATGGAGCGCTGGTGGTGTAGTGGTTAAGAGCTTGGTTGCTAACCAAAAGGTCGAGAGTTTGAATCCACCAGCTGCTCCTCAGAAACTCTATGCGGCAGTTGTACTCTGGCCTATAGAGTCGCTATGAGTTGGAATCAACTTGATGGCCATGGATGTATGTATATATATTTTAGATAATGTCTTGGTTGGTGAAAGTATTCTATAAATATGTTTTAGATATTGGGCATTTTTTATAGTTATCTATGACGTGTATTTTCCAATCACCTATTAGGTGTATTTGTTATTTTAACCTTATAATTACTTCAATTATTTTTAGTGGAAGAAATACACAGAATATTTTATTTATGTACTTATTTTTACTTCTGGTTTAAAAATATTTTTTTTTAAGTCATAAACTCAAGTTCTAATATAATTTGCTGTTATGAACAAGCATCTTTGCAAGACTGAGAGTCTTATTTTTAAAGTGTAATTGAATCAATAAGATGAGGGTAATCATCAGTAGAGATAGAAACTATATACCAAAAAAATAATTTTATTTCCAATGCTACTTGTTGCCTTTCCTCTTCCCTTCAATAGCAGAATATGGAGCCACAAAAATAGCAGTGTAACACTTAATTCCCATCCAGATCATGTAGAGAACTTGATTAATCTTTCAAAACCGAACTACTACCATAAAACCTATCCTAATTTCATTATCACATAAAACAGTTAGAACTTGATGTTATTGTTTCGAGAGCTTGTATGTAAAAATCTCCTTTTATGACCATTTTAGAAGGGTACATAATGGGGTTTTAGATATAATTTACAAGAAAATTTGTAAAAACAATGTTACCGTATATTTACTTCTGACAATTTGTTGCACTAGAACGTCTTTAAAAAAACTATAGGAAATCTTCCATTTGTCTCTAGGTATCTAAGAAACCTTTATAAAATGTAATGTTTTACAAATATAAGTAGCTAGGATCAATTACAACATATAAAAATAGGCTATACTTAGTTGTTTCAAAATAAAATGTTACTGTAATTTATGTAATTTTTGGGGTATCAGCTGAATGATATCCTAAAAGTTATATAACCTATAGGCAACAGTTTACAACACTGTTCTATGCCCTTCACCTTTTAAAAATATTTCAGAATTGGCAATTTAGGTGTGGTAAGAGTTAATGGCGAAAATATAATCTAGGAAGTAATGTTTCCAAAAAGAAAATAAATTCTTCATCTAAACTGGCATAAAGGCAATACCTAAAATCATTGGCATAATACAAGTGGCTAGGGAACTGTAAAAATTCCAACATTTTTCAAAGCTAAAAGATTTGGATATTATGACTTTGAGTAAATCTTTGGGGTTACAGAACTTTATCAATCTGAGAAAGATTAATAAAACCTCATCAATTTTACTGATCAAATTTCACACATTCCATTCTTGAGGGAAGTAGCAAAGGAAAGGTGATTTTTTTAATTCAATTTCAATTGGATAAAGAAGATTTTCCATATTATACAGAACAAGGATTTGCCAATGACTAGTCAGAACCACTGACAAAAAAAATTATCTGGGGTGATTTTTAAATCCATGAATTCCAGAGCTCTATCTCAAGCCCACTGAGTCATAATCTCTCCTTACTATCTGTGTCATGCGTTTAGATTTAGCAGAACAAACAAACAAAAAAGTAGTGAAATCACAGAACAGGTTAGACTCAGCTTCTCATGCTCACTGGCCATACTTTTTTCTCAGGAAATACGTGAGTTTCCAAAATAGTGCAAAATTTAGGTTGCTATTTCATACTCATGTTCTCAGACTGGACTAAAAATCCCCTCTCCATTGAATTCCTCTCCAGCTCTTCACACTAACTTTAGCTGTACTAGTTTCTTTCTTCTCTTTGGTCCTATGCATATCTCTGTCATCTCATTTATCAAATCCCAATCTGTCTATTTCACTAGACTGTGACTCTTGGAAGATGGGCACTCCTCTTTTTTGGTGATCTTTGTATTTCCAAATGCCCAACACTCAGGAATTCCTCAATAATTATGTGTTGAAGGAATAAATTAACATATACTAATCTCATTTAAACTAAACACACATGCTAAGAATTCTGCCTCATTAATCGTAACAGGTTTATATATCACACTTTCCCATGGAATACTCTTTATATATATCTTAAGAGCCTTATACAAACGAAAAAATATTCAAGGTAGTAGAAAAATATTCTGGGTTCAGTGTGTTGGGGTAGACAGAAAAGAAGAGATTAACAAGTAAAATGAAACAATAATGGAAATAATAATAATAATAATGAAACCAGGATGGAGTGTGAAGAAAGATATCAGTAGTTTCAAAAGGAAAAAGTGTACTGGGAATTTTCATGACCCTCTAGGTTTAAATTTAGCTCCAGACCTTGTTAGCTGCATGACTTTGAGCATATTAAAAATTCTCTCTAAATCTTAGTTATCTCCTCTGTAAAGTAGTTGCAAAAACAATACCTATGTAGGATAGTTAGGCAACCAGCCATCTGTCAGTTTGTCATACTGTAGTGGCTTGTATGTTGCTGTGATGCTGGAAGCTATGCTACATATATTTCAAATACCAGCAGGATTACCCATGGTGAACAGGTCTCAGCAGAGCTTCCAGACTAAGAAAGACTAGGAAGAAGGACCTGGCTATCTGATTCTAAAAAAAAAAAAAACAAAAACTTATGAATAGCAGTGGAACATTCTCTCATATAGTGCCAGAAAATGAGCCCCTCAGGTTGGAAGCCACTAAAAATACAACTGGGGAAGAGCTGCCTCCTCAAGTAGAGTTGACCTCAATGATGTGGGTCGAGTAGAGCTTTCGGGACCTTCATTTGCTGATGTGGCATGACTCAAAATGAGAAGAAACAGCTGCAAACATCCATTAATAATTGGAACATTGAATGTACGAAGTATAAATCAAGGAAAATTAGAAGCTGTCAAAAATGAAATGGAACACTTGAAGATAGATATCCTAGACACTAGTGAGCTGAATAGGACTGGTATTGGCTATTTTGAATTGGACAAACATACAGTATATTATTCCGGGAATGACAAATTGAAGAAGAATGACATCACATTCATTGTCAAAAGAACACTTCAAGATCTATCATGAAGTAAAACCCTGTCAATGATAAGATAATACCCATAAGTCTACAAGGAAAACCAGTTAATACAACTATTATTCAAATTTATGCACCAACCACTAAAGCCTAAGATGAAGAAATTGAAGATATTTATCAACTTTGTAGTCTGAAATTGATGAAACATGCAATCAAGATGCATTGATCATTACTGATGATTGCAATGTGAAAGTTGGAAACAAAGAAGAAGGATCAGTAGTTGGAAAATATGGCCTTGGTGATAGAAATGATGCCAGAGATCCCATGACAGAATTTTGCAAGACCGTTGACCTATTCACTGCAAATACATTTCTCAACAACATATAAACAGTTACTACACATGTGGACCTCGCCAGGTGGAATACACAGGAATCAAATCGACTACATTTGTGGAGAGACAATAGAGAAGCTCAATATCATCTGTCAGAACAAGGCAAGAGGCTGACTGTGAAACAGACAGTCAATTGTTCATATGCAAGCTGAAGTTGAAGATGAAGAGAATTAAAAGAAGTCCACAGGAGCCAAAGTAAAAACTTGGGTATATTCATCCTGAATTTAGAGAATAGATTTGACACACTGAACACTAATGACTGAAGACCAGATGAGTTGTGGGATGATATCATTCATGAAGGAAGCAAAAGGTCATTAAATAGACAGGAAAGAAAGAAAACACCAAAATGGATGTCAGAAGAGACTCTGAAAATGCTCTTCAATGTTGAGTAACTAAAGTGAACGGAAGAAATGATGAAAGAAAAGAGGTGAACAGAAGATTTCAAAGGGCAGCTCAAGAAGAGAAAGCATTATAATGACATGTGCAAAGACCTAAAGTTAGAAAACCAAAATGGAAGAATACGCTCAGCATTTCTTAATCTGAAGGAAATGAAGAAAAAATTCAAGCCTTGAGTTACAATACTGAGGGATTCTGTGGGCAATATACTGAACGACACAGGAAGCATCAAAAGAAGATGAAAGGAATATAGTGTCACTGTACCAAAAAGAATTGGTCGGCCTTCAACCATTACAGGAAGTAGCATATGATCATGAACTGATGGTATTTCAGGAAGAAGTCCAGCTGCACTGAAGGCACTGGTGAAAAACAAGGCTCCAGGAATTGACAAAATACCAACTGAGATGTTTTAACAAACAGATGCGATGTTAGAAGCACTCACTTTTCTAAGCTACCTGGTCAACCAACTGGAAGAGATCCATATTTGTACCTATTCCAAAGAAAGGAGATCCAACATAATGTGGAAATTATCAAACAATATCATTAATATTACACACAAGTAATATTTTGCTGAAGATCATTCAAAAACAGTTGCAGCAGTTCATGGACAGGGAACTGCCAGAAATTCAAGCCAGATTCAGAAGAGGGCGTGGAAAGGGGGATATCATTGCTGATGTCAGAAGGATCTTGGCTGAAAGCAGAGAATACCAGAAAGATGTCTACTTGTGTTTTATTGGCTATGAAAAGGCATTAGACTGTGTGGATCATAACAAATTACGGATAACATTGCAAAGAATGGGAATTCTAGAACACCTAATTGTGCTCATGCAGAACCTGTACATAGACCAAGAGGCAGTTTGAACAGAACAAGGGGATACTGCATGGTTTAAAGTCAGAAAAGGTGTGTGTCAGGATTGTATCCTTTCACCATACTTTTTCAATCTGTCTGCTGTATAATCCGAGAAACTGGACTATATGAAGAACATTGCTTCAGGACTGGAGGAAGACTCATTAACAACCTGTGATATGCAGATGACACAACCTTGCCTGCTGAAAATGAAGAGGACTTCAAGCATTTACTGATGAAAATCAAAGACTACAGCCTGCTGTATGGATTATAACTCAACATAAAGAAAACAAAAATTCTTACAACTGGACCAATAAGCAACATCATGATAAATGGAGAAAAGACTGAAGTTGTCAAGGATTTCATTTTATTTGGATAGACAATCAACACTCATGGGAGCAACAGTCAAGAAATCAAAAGAGTATTGCATTGGGTAAATCTGCTGCAAAAGACCTGTTTCAAGTATTAGAAAGCAAAGATGTCATTTTGAGGACTAAGGTGCACCTGACCGGAGACATGGTATTTTTAATCACCTCATATGCATGTGAAAGCTGGACAATGAATAAGGAAGACTGAAGAAGAATTGATGCCTCTGAATTATAGTGTTGGTGAAGAATATTGTATACACCGTGGGCTGCCAGAAGAACAAACAAATCGGTATTGGAAGAAATACAGCCAGCATGCTCCTTAGAAACGAGGATGGCAAGACTTTGTTTTATGTACGTTGACGTGTTAACAGGAGGGGCCAGTCTCTAGAGAAGGACATCATGGTTGGTAAAGGAGAGCGTCAGTGAAAAAGAGAAAGACCCTCAAGGAGATGAACTGACACGGTGGCTGCAACAATGGGCTCAAACATAGTGATGACTATGAGGATGCTGCAGGACCCGGCAGTGTTTTATTGTGTTGTACACAGAGTCACTATGAGTGGGAACCAACTCGATGGCACATAACAACAACAGCAACAGTAACAGAATAGTTAGGATGTGGGAAATTAAAAAAGAAATAATTCCTGCAAAGCTCTTATTATGGTGTCTGGAAAATAGTAAGAATTTAGTAAGTTCCCTGTTGGCACAGCGGTTAAGAGCTTGGCTGCTAACCAAAAGTTGGCAATTCGAATCCACCAGCTTGCCCCTTGGAAACCCTATGGGGCAGTTCTACCCTGTCCTATAGGGTCGCTATGAGTCAGAATCGACTCCATGGCAACAGGTTTGGTCTTTTTGGTTTAGTTATTACTTTTAGGTTAGTGGGGCCATAAGTCAGATTTTAAGGGTTGACAAGTCCACAGAAACAAATGAACGTAGACTATACGGATTCAAAAGAGAGAAGTTTGGATGTGGGATCAAAAGAGGATTTTTGTTGTTTGTTTAACAATGGAAGGGAAAAAGCCAATTAAGAGGGTTAATTCAAAGATATAGAAAGAAAAAGGGGTATCTGATGAAGCAACATCACATAAGACACAGTATACATACCGTAGCTGTCAGAGGAGATGGTACACATTACCTGTTGAAATTAAAGGAAGGTCATAAGAATATCTTTTGGAAGTGGAAGTAAGGATATTTGGTTTTATTTTCTCAGTGAGATAAGAGGCAAATTCATCAACCCAGAATGAATGCAGTCAAGGTTAAATAGGAGGCTTGAAGAGAATAGATAAGATTAAGAATAGCTACAGAAAATAATGGGCAAAGACTCATGGAATCATAAGAAAAGATCTTCCCTTGCATATAGTAGAGTTTGTCAATGGTGACAGTAACTACAGCCAGTAAGGTGGTAAAAGTATGATTTTTTTTTTTTTTTTTAAAAAAAAAAGGAGACAAATTGTCTTTTGATCACTGAGAAAGACTACAAGGGTTAGAATCAAGGTGGGATTCACTGACTCAAATACTACAAATTTGTCACAGATTTGTTTTTAACTGAATGAGCATCCTAGCCAGTATTTGTCCTGATTTCTGAGGAGGTGAGCTTCTTGTTCTAGGAGAGTACTACTCTTTTACATAAAACAAAGTTGTAATGGAGGCTCCATTGTTTCAATGAGGATAATCTCATTTTGCATAATATAGAAAGCGGTATGTAGTTTCTCACATATTTTGAAGATGTCTCCTACTAAATATAAAGCACATAAATAGGCTCTAGCCAATAAGCTGCCTCTAAGCCTTGATTTCAGAAACTTGAGTGGCTTTTGAAATCATGAGCTCTCAAAGAGTTACAATTTTGCCTGGCGTAAGATTATGAAGAATTAGAAAGCAGTTGAAAATTAATGGATTGGTAATCATTAATAAGTAGCTATTTGTTTTCTGTAATTACCAGTCCTAATTATAACCTAAATCATGGCATATTTTAAGATGTTATTTAAATTGTCAATTATGATGTTGATAATGTACAATAAACTATCATTCAGTTAATCATACTTAGAGGTATCTTTCAGTTTGGATTACAATGCCATAGTCCAGGGTGTTGACAGCTAGTTCAAATAGCAGCTTCAGCCCACAGAAGGTAGAACACAGCTAGCCCTGCTATAAAAGATTTCTCCCATGTGATACAAAAAAAGAGGTGGATTTACGAAATTAAAAAAAAAAATACAATTTTTGAAATCATTTTAGCAATACATTAATCATCAAACAGATTTGGAAAATACTTTTAAATCCTAAGGAGCTCACGATGTACTATTACCATAATAATAACTTTGGCAAAGCCTGGTAAAGAATCCTGCTTTGTTTAACCGTATATTTCCTAAACTCATTTGAACATTCATTCTTTCAAAAAATAGTTATTGATCACTCATAATACCTATTTATGTCCTTAAAAAACTAGATTTGGGGACATAAATAATAGATTATAAATAAATAATAGATTAAACTAGATTATCATTATAAATAATTTTCTAGAAAGATGTTTGGATGGCTTATTACAAAATTACCTCATAAAAAAGATATGCATTTCAAATCTCAATGCTAAATATTGTAATAACAAACATTATGATAATGAAAGCACACTATCAACATGTAGAACCATCAAATGGTGCTGATTCTAAAAATGTAGTTATTTTATAAACAATGACAAATTTAGCCATGAATGGATATGAGAGAAAAAGGGTGTCTATCCTCTGTCTAAAAGTTTAAAAAACCACTGGACTTATGTGTAACTAACAGGCCAGGTTATTTGTGTAAATGCAATGCAAATAACATGGTTTATACATAATTATATATCACAGAACTGTGACAGTATAAATATCTGTTGCAAGGAACAAGCAAAAAAATCCTTGAGGCTAGTAAAAGAATAAGTCTAGAATTTGAAAAAGGTGATATCGAGGGAGTGTCGTATCTGAACTGATTTAAATGATTCAGCTTAAAGTATCTGAATTACCTTTCCATTATTCATCAGTAAAGCAGCAACATAGACAAATACTACAATCATACATACAAACATGATACATGGCTATAAATTACAAGGTTAGATAAGTTAGAAGCTGCAAAATGTCTTAGGTTTCTGTTGATCAATCTTTTCCAAACTCCTGTCTAGCAGACACAGACACATAGATTGTTGGACTCTATCTTTGGCTCCAATATATTCCTCTTTGAATGTTATCTCAGTTTCTTTCTTTCTATACTGAAGAGCACTTGACATTTAAAAACCAGATAACAGTGGTTGCTGGTGGCGTAGGATGGTTCCTCTTTCACATAAGCAGCAGAAACACAGATTGGTATCAGCGTTTGTTTTTGAAACAGAGATGAGCATGCTTTTCTTTACACAGCTAAAGAAGAGCTGACAAAAGAAAACCTCCATTTTGCTCTGTCCTTTCCAGAGACAACTACCCCATTTAGAGAGGATAACTGGGGAAATTCCTCAAAAAGAAATCAAGTTGCATTCTTAACCCAAGTCTTCCCAATATTACAATATTAGATGTTTCTACATCTACTTTTTGATACTTGAAAGAAACAAAAGGTAGGCAACATTAACATAATTTATCATCATAATCTTTTTTCTCTAAAAGCAACAGAGAAAAGGCAACAAATACGGAACCTAATTTAAGAAAGCTGTGACAGTTGGGCAATTTACAGAGGAGGAATCTAATGTATGAAGAGATTGAACTGGAAGCAAATAGGAAAACTGGGCTTTAAACCCAGAGAGTCTGGCTCCAGAGTTCCTGTCTTAACTCCTCCATTCCCTCTAGAGAAAAGTGGTTGGCAAAATATTCAAAGAGTCCACTAAATCAGACTCTAAATGTCATAAGTACATGTTAATTGGAAGATCTAAGCTAATCCTTACCTCAGGGTAATTTTTATAATCTTTGTATTTCTTTTTCCCTTTAAATGCTTCTCTTATTCTTCAATAGTTTGTTAGAAGAGTCTATTATATACCGGGAAATTTAACCGAAAAATATTTTGGTTAATTTCTTTTTCCCTAAAATCATTAAAGTAAGCAGTTTTGGTATATTCAAACCAGAGGGTCTGAGACTCAAGGGAGGTATTACTAAAAGCACTGTTAAATAAAATATTTACATTCTTAGAGGCAACTTTTTTTTTTTTTTTTAGAAGCTAGTCATGACAGGATCCTATGAGTCAGAACCGATTGGATGGCAACAGGTTTTTTGTTTTTGTTTTTTTTCAGTCATGACCAGTCTAAGAATAAAATCTTATTTTTCATCTTATGTGAACATTTGTTGTTTTTTTGCCTGCACATAAAGAAATTTCCACCCCTTTTTTTTTTTTGCTAGTATTTTTATTTTCCTTTGAAAAAGATCCCACTCTCCTCTATGATTTCATGCTGTCTTGCTGCAATGGCTAAACAAGGTCCCATGTTCCACTGCTCATGTGGTCAAATGACTCAGGCTCGGCCTGACAGACTCTGGTTTCCAGGAATGTGACTCCTGAGTAACACAACACAAGGCCAGAGAAACACAGTAGTTAATTTATTCTGATGGTGAAGCCTTGAAAAGTTAAGGCTTTCCCGCTTGCTATCCAGGGCCAGCTTCACGGGTGTGGGACCTGTACAGTCACACCAAGCCCTGCTCTTAGACAGGGACTATATTTGTTTTAATGCTCTGTTGTCACTGTCTTGAAATTTTCAGTAATTTTTGAACAAGAGGCCCAGCACTTCCACTTTGTTAAGGACCCTGAAAATTCTAAAATTATAGATGCTGCTCTCTCAGTTCTGTCATGATTCTATCACTGTATTTCTGCCCTTCTTGAGGCTTGTTTAGTTTTTCCTTTATTTCTCTGAGCTACTGCATATCGTTCTAGTATATACTTTTTTTTTTTCTTTTTCCTGAAGTGAGTCCAAGTAGGTTTCTGGAACTTGTATCAAAGAACCCTGACGCCCATAGTTATGGCTGAGTCTAAACTGCAAAATCTAGCACAGGGTTTTCCCACACTCTCACACCCTTTGGTGTATTCCTATCATATTCCTTTTTGCCGACCTCTCCAAATTTGTTGTAGAGTACTACTGCTCCCCTAGACATTCAGAATTCATTATTTGGATGCTATATTTCATTTTTCACTTCCTGAGTCGGAGGTCATTCACTCTCCGTAACTCTTTCTGTTCAAATACACCAATGCTGTGCCTTGATCTTCAGCACCCTAACCTTTCTCAGATGATTAATTCAGATAATGTTCTGGTAGCTGATAAAGGATTGGTACAACACTTTTCATTTTAACAGATAATTTCTTAACCAGAAAGAATAATTCCCCACACAAAAATTTAAGGGATGTTGTCTGCCCCAGAGATACTTTGAGGCACTGGGTGTCTCAAATCATACTAAATACAGAATCATGTCTTCTGTCTACAAGTTTCTTCTGCATTTAAAAGGAGAAATGAATAAGGTTTTCTAAGATTAGTATTTTCTGACCTCTTTCCTCCAGGGAGAATAAAGGAACTAGAGGTCAGCACTGGAAAGTTATATGTGCTTTCCTTTAATGTGGAATTACCCTGCTTTAAAATGGAGTTACATGCATCATAAATTTTGTTAGTTGTATGTTATATTGCCTAAGTTTCTTTTCATTGGTTGCAGTGATAAATTGACTTTAACTCATTTTCTCTTTTCGTTCATTAAAAAGGCAAAAATTGATGGTTGCTTTCTGTGATTACCTTGTCTTTTAAATGATAAACTATCCCCTATTCTCCAAGTATATTACCATACTAAATTATCAACAGGAACTTTAGGGTATGCTTTCCAGCATTTTTTTTTAAATAATGATCTACATGGTATTCCATAAAAATAATTTTTAAAAATTAAATTATGCCTTGAGATAAGCAACAATTATCACGTGATTCAAAATATTTTCTTTTCTTTTTTAATGTTGTTTTAAGATTTAAAACATTTTACTTGTTAATTAATTCAGTAATTTTGAATTACATTTTCATTGAGCTATCAATAGATATACTTGGTATTGGCTTATCTGTAGCTATCAGTTAAAAGAAAAGGAAAAGGGATGGAAGTGGAGGAAAGGGAAAAGAAAGCAAGCAAATGAAAGATGCATATTGAGAAACAACACAAAAAGTAAGGAGAAACTTGAGTATTTGATATCTGTGGAAAAGTTTCTACAATAAACGTACTAATCAACTTTAGAAGAAAAATGTTTCTTCCCCTTAAGATATTAAAGACTCATTTTCATATTTATTGTGTGAATCAAATAAATAGGTTGTATATATTATTAAAAATATATATATTATAAATGGATAGGAAATAATAGTTTTCTTCATATACAATGGTATTATAAAAATATTCCAATAAGGATTTGTTTAGTAATGAACACATGTACAAATGAAATATGCCGATTATATAAAAACATTTCAGAAAGAGCCTCCCTTTGGTTTTTAAACACTGGGCAGCCTACACACGGGTGAATGAATATCCTCTATCTACTGCTGGGATCATTTTTTACTCTCTGTGTAACCAACTGAGATTTCTATCAATCCTGCTGATCTTATAGGGCTGCTAAGGCATGAGAGGGCTAAAGCACTGTGCCCGCTGGTTCGTGTACTAAAAAAGATCTCCTGAATTTACATATTACAGCCCACATATCAGAAGAGAGAACAGAATGAACAGTCACCAACTCAGTCATTAAAGAAATGTGGTTTACATCCTCTTCTTTTTTTCCATAATTTTGTCATTATCGTCTGTCTTTTTTTAGTTTATTAACAATATTGATTGATGCTATTGTTTTGAAATTCAATTTTTCCTTATCTCATAATCATATTGAAATATAATTAACTCTGTGATATGAACTGTACATTCTACTTCTATTTATTAAATTTACATTAATAAATTTGATATTGTTTGCCTATATATTATAAATGGACACTTTTTGTATCAATGATTATAATACTGTCAATGCCAATAACAGCTAAAGTTCATTAGTGAATATTAAACAATTTAATATTTTATTATTTAAAGTAACTATTGGTTTGACTTGTAGATAGTCTCACATTTTTAGATGTAAATTATTTGTGGTACAATAAGTAGCATAAAACTTCTCCATTCAAGAAACTGAAGTAGATCAATAACCTCACTGTCAAAATGTCAATCCTGGAAGCAAACCATAAAAACACAAATATCACACAAAATATATTTATATATCTATACAGTGGTTAACAGCTTGGCTGCTAACCAAAAGGTCAGTGGTTCAAAACCACCAGGCACCGCTTGGAAACCCTATAGGGCAGTTTTACTCTGTCCTATAGGATCACTATGAGTGAACTACTGACGGCAACAGGTTTGTTTTTTTTTGTTTGTTTTTTTAGTAAGGGATGCTGCTGTGGTTGGCTATTGTCAAGTCAGTCCTGACTAATGGCAACCCCATGCACAACGGAAGGAAACAATGCCTGTTCCAGCACCATCCCCATGATCAAAGCCTCCATTAGTTCTACAGATGAAAGGAAATGAATTCTGCCAATCACCACATGAGACATGAGCTTGCAAGACGACTTGAGCCTCAGGTGACACTCTAGCCCAGCCAAAACCATGAGTGTAGTCTTGTGAGAACCCAAAAAGAGACCAACTAATTTTTGTCCAAAGTCTCTACCCACAGAAACTGTGAGATAATAAATATGGGTGGTTTTAAGCTGCTACATTTGTACTGATTTGTTATGCAGCAATAAAAAACTAGTATAATTGCATTACCTCTGGGTTTTCTTTAAAGAAGTTTAAAGTTGGCTGTATTTTCAAAGATAAAGAACTCAAATTCACAAATAATACCACTTTGGTATTTGCTGTTTATTTGGCAAATAATTATAATACTCAGCTACGGATATTCATTTTCTCTCTAAATGGTAAGAAAATGTTGCACAGAAAGGCAGTAATTCTGAAGTGGACTATCTTCAGTCAATAATAAGCATTAGAATACTTTAATACTGCTCAAATACTTAAATTTTTTTTTTTAATAAAAACTTGCATTGTAGGAATAAGTTATACTACACTGATAGGAGAGTGAAGTCTGTTACCAATTTGGTCATTGATCTTATGCAAGTTTCTTAACATCTCTGAGTATCTGTCCGTTTTCTTACCTATGAACTAAAAACTAAAAAAACAAACCCACTGCCGTCAAGTCAATTCTGACTCATAGAGACCCTACAGGACAGAGTAGAATTGCCCATTGGGTTTCCAAGGAGCAGCTGGGGGTTTCAAACTGCTGATCTTTCAGTTAGCAGTCAACTTATGAAGTAAGAAGGTTAAAACTGATGACCTGTTAAGTTATTTTAAATTGTGCCTTTCTGTGATTCTTGATCTAAACATCTTGGGCCAAAAAAAAAAAATATTATATTTTAAACATATGTTATTGCCATTCTAGTGATTTCAATTTTCTTAATAATGCCTTGTTACACCAATGTATGTTCCATACATCCTGGTTTACTTTACACAAGCTAAATTTTAGAAACATACTTTTAAATGATTAAATAAGATTCCCATCATTTTGAGATGTCAAGATAGTTTTAGGAAAGATGAAACAAACCTGTGTCAAAACCTGTGAGGGATCTGATAATATACCCTATTTATGAAGACACAATTTAACCTGCCATTTTCATAAATGCAAGCAAAATAAAAAAGTTTCCGGGTCAGAGGACTTTATTGCTCACAAGAATAGCAGTAGCCAAAAAGTCTGTATTTTCTTGAGGCAGGTCTCTGAGCCCCAGTTCCCACAGGGCAATGTAAAGAAGGTCATGGGACATCTGCATGCATAGTGAGTTGTGATATAGGAGAGAAACCCTGATCTTAGAGAAACTGAGTCTTCTATAATTGGCAAGAGGAATGCCTTTCCTTTGCTCCAGGGGAAGACAGTATTTCAAGTTTCCAAGGCTGCAAAACAACCCGTCCTTTGCTGTGAAAGGAGACACTGCATCTTCCAAGATTGTTTGCTATATGAATAAAAATTCTTGAAAACGTAGTCTGGAAGAAAGGCAGTGTGTCTGCTTGCAAAATGTGCAGAAATATGAGAGACTCATGGGGAATTATCTCTCAGCAAACTGTTATGAGTTGCAGGCCTTGTCACATCACCATCTATTCATTGTGTAACCTTTTAGAAGAAAGGAGTATGCATCAGTTTTTCCATTGTTTATGAAATCAGCATTCGAGTGTTAAGTTGTCTGTCTTGTAAAGTTGTTTCTGGTATTTATTGCATCCCTCTATGTTTTGTTTGCAGTTTTTTAAATGCATCAACCCAGGGCTTTATTTCAGCTTCCCAGCTCCAGTTCATTTTGAGATGCCTGTTTCAACATTTATTTGCCAGAGCTTTACAGTGATTAATCTCAGCAAGGACAGCTGTTGACACTCTTCAGTGGCTCAGGAGCTTTAATAGATGGTAGATTTTTTCAAAAGTTTAAAAATTGCACGGGTCTCTAACTTCATGTTTGGAAATAAAATTTAAGCCATGCACAAATGGTTCTCCATATTAGTAATAATAAACAAAACAGTTTTGTTATTGTCTACATAAAATGAATGAAAATTAAATTATCTAGAGTAAATAAGTATCTTTCTACAAATAAATTTAAAAAGTCATGTCATAGAGTAAGTGTGGAGCCATAATGAGTTTAAAGAGACGATATTAATATTTTTTGAGCACACCAAAATGTTAAAAAAGGACCAGCCTGGATTAAAAATTGAAGTTACATTGCATGTTCTCTGTGGGCTTCGAAAAGAAGTTAATATAGCTAATAAGCCATTTTCAATATTTTATCTACCTGTGCCTATTCATTCATTCAACAATTATTTACTGTCTGTGTCAGGTTTGCAGTAATTGTCCCAGGCATCATTTTGAAAGGTGTAAAAATCACCACAGTAAATAAATATGGCTCTTAGAGTAAATACCTACTCTGTAAGATAAATTATGTAAAAAAAGGAACAAAAAACACTATTTTGTTTATAAAAGTTGGCATATAATATAAAGAATTCCAATTTGGTTGAAGTTGTGATCTAAGATTTTGAGATGTAGTCAATTCCAAATTTAAATTTTGATAATAATGATCTGACTATATATACATATATACATACATACCATATATATACATATATATATACACACATACATATAAATATAAATATACACCCATCACCTTCAAGTCGATTCCGACCCATAGTGACCCTGTAGGACAGGGTAGAACTGTCTGCCTCACTGGGTTTTTTAGGCTGTAATCTTTACGGGAGCTGACTGCCGTAGTTTTCTCCCACAGAGCAGCTAGTAGGTTCAAACCACCAACCGTTTGGTTAGCAGACAAGCATTTTAACCACTGCACCACCAGGGATCCATATTTATATATATGTGTGTGTGTGTCTGTGTGTATGAAATATATAGATAATATGCATTCTATATGAAATAGATAATATAGTAATAATGAATATAATCTAATGATTACAGTATCAGTGGAAATACATAGAAAAATACTCTAGATCTGTGCTGCTCAATAACATAGTCACTAACCATATGTGCTATTTGAATTTAAAATAATTAAAAGTAAATAAAATAAAAAATTTAGTTCCTCAGAAACTTGCCACATTTCCAGCACTCAGTTGCCACA
Source organism: Trichechus manatus latirostris (assembly GCF_000243295.1). Classification (NCBI taxonomy): domain Eukaryota; kingdom Metazoa; phylum Chordata; class Mammalia; order Sirenia; family Trichechidae; genus Trichechus; species Trichechus manatus. The sequence goes on along the minus strand of NW_004444164.1, from coordinate 1,667,931 downwards.
TGTGGCTATTTGGACAGCACAGAGAACTTTTCCAGTGTCAAAGAAAGAAAGTATTACTAGATAACATTGCTCCAGATGCTATATGAAAACTGTTCTTCAAGAGTTGCTAATATAATATCATACCAGGATGCAAGTTAAGTAAGTACCTGATTATTTTGATAATTTATTTTAGGTATATTTATGTATTTAATTTTATAAATTATTTTGACATCATTATCACTTTTTTCCTAATGTTTTCACTTTTTTTAGGCTATAGTCCTTTTGGCAGACTACTTACTTACTAGTCATACTAAGTGGAATGGAAAGGAGCCCAAATGATATATTTATTTAGTTTCCAACAAAATCTCTAGATCTATAATATGCCATATAATCTTTGGATGAATTTCATATGTTTCACAAAATTTTCTAATCAAAAATTGATCTGAAATAGAAAAATACTAAATAGAAAAATACAACTGAAGCTAAAAGATGAATGAGAAAATAAAAGGTTGGAAATCAGAGGCAATCTACTTGTATAAGAAAATGCATATAAATTAGATATGCAAATACATAATTTTATTTTTGAGGTATCACATATTTGGAAAATAAATGTGTATCAATATTACTTTCTAAAATGTAAAGAACTTTGCTTAAGTACTTAAAAACCAGAGAAAGTATCTATAAACATAATTTTCAGTGTCCACAAAAATTTCATAGATAATAATAGTAGTTGTAGTGACAACAGTTCTTTAATTCCTATTGTGTGCCAGATGTTACACTTTGTGCTTTATAATAAATATATCATTTAATAACCTATGTGTACTTTTTCATACTTTGAAATAATCTTAACACATTTAGAATTCTTAAAATTACCAAAAATAGCTATTTCACAGAAAAATGAGTAATAAAAACTAAAAACTTTCACATGGAATAATTCAGTAAGTAATAATGTCTCAATACTCAAAGCACATAAATCCCAGGAGAGCAACTTAGAGCATAAATACATAAACAAACCTCAGTTTTGTTTTACAAAACCATGTTTCACTCAGTTTTATTTAGACTTTTAAAACGAAGAAAAATAAAATGTAAGGCACTCTTTATGAAATATTTTATCCGTCTCTTTAACAGCACAATTATAGAAGCTACAGTAAAAGTGTAATTTAAATTTTCAAGTGCTTATGAAATGGATATAAAACACTGAAAGACTTGCTTATTCTTTTGCATTAAATATAGTTGAGATTTGAGAAGTACAAAAGAGGAAAGAGAGTGGGAGAGACAGTCTTCTCTTCTTGAAAGGGCACACCAAAAAAATAAAAACCCATTGTCACCAAGTCGATTTTGACTCATAGCAACCCTATAGGACTCGTAAAGCTGCCCCACAGGGTTTCCAAAGCTGTATTTCTTTAAGGAAGCAGATTGCCACATCTTTCTCCCACACAGCTGCTGGTGGGTTCGAACCACCAACCTTCTGGTCAGCAGCTGAGCACTTCACCACTGTGCCACCAGGGCTCCTAGTGAAAGGGAAAACAAAGAGAAATTCTTTACATTTCTTTATGTCATATATATTAATCCAGATTACATGTCAAAGGGAAAAGTCATGAAAAGTTAAGCAAAAATTAAGATGCAGTTGTCAGGAAGAAGATACTGCTGGGGGCGGGAAGGTTGAAATATTCAGCATTATACCAGTTTAAAAAATGTAAATCTTTAGATTTGTTCAAGAACCTATGACTTTAAAATTTAGGGATCAAGTGAATAATGCATTTACAATTAAAAGATGATTATATGTTACCTTAATAATGCTATGTTTGAATATGCAATCAAATTGAATCCAATCATATCCATCATTCTGAACATGAACGCCAATGAAGAAAAGGAAAAATCAGGACATGTTCCATTTTATTCTTCAGTCCTTTGAGGGAAAAATGGGATAGGGTATTTGCTATGCAACTAAAAATAAGATTGTGGTTGTTGTTAGGTGCTGTCCAGTTGGTTCTGACGCGTAGCGACCCTACGTATAACAGAATGAAACACTGCCCAGTCCTGTGCCAACCTCACAATCATTGCTATGCTTGAGCCCATCATTGCAGCCACTGTGTCAATTCATCTTGTTGAGGGACTAAGCATGAGGTCTTTCTCCAGGGACTGGTCCCTTCTCATAATATGTCCAAAGTATATGAGACAAAGTCTCACTCACTATCCTTGCTTCTAAGGAGCATTCTGGATGTACTTCCAAGACAGATTAGTTAATTCTTCTGACAGTCCATGGTATTTTCAATATTCTTCGCCAACACCATAATTCAAAGGCATCAATTCTTCATAGGTCTTCCTTATTCATTGTCCAGCTTTCACAAGCATATGAGGCAACTCAAAATAAATGGCTTGGGTCAGGCACACCTTAGTCCTTGAAGTGGTATCTTTGCTTTGTAACACTTTAAAGAAGTCTTTTGCAGCAGATTTGTCAAAAGCAATACATAAATTGATTTCTTGACCATTGCTTCCATGGGTGCTGATTGTGGATTCAAGTAAAATGAAATGCTTGACAACTTCAATATTTTCTCTGTTTATCTTGATGTTACTTATTGGTTCAGTTGTAAGGATTTTTGTTTTCTTTATGTTGAGGCGTAATCCATACTGAAGGCTGTAGTCTTCTTTTTTTTCTTTCTATTGTGCTTTAAGTGAGAGTTTACAGCTCAAATTAATTTCTCATTCAAAAATTTATACACACATTGTTTCATGACTTTGGTTGCAATGCCCACAATGTTACAGCATGCTCCCCCTTTCCACCCTGGGTTCCCCGTGTCCATTCGTCCAGTTCCTGCTTTCTCATCCTGCTTTTGGACAGGAGCTGCCCATGTGGTCTCATATATTTGATTGAGCTAAGAAGTATGTTCCTCACATGTATTATTTTTTGTTGTATAGGCTTGTCTAATCTTTGAAAAGTGGGCTTTGACAATGATTTCAGTTCTGGGTTGGCAGAGCAGCCAGGGCCATAGTTTCAGGGGTTCCTCCAGTCTCTGTCAGACCAGTAAATATGGACGTTTTTACACGAATTTGAATTGTGTTCTACATTTTTCTCCTGCTCTGATAGGACCCTCTGTTGTAAACCCTGTCAGGGCAGTTGGTGGTAGTAGCTGGGCACCATTTAATTCTTCTCGTTCTCAGGGTGGTAGAGTCTCTGGTTCATTTGGTCCTTTAGTCCTTTGGGCTAGTATTTTCCTTGTATCTTTGGTTTTCTTCATTTTCCTTTGCTCTAGGTGGGACAGAACCAATAGATATATCTTAGATGGTTGCTCACAGGTTTTTGAGACCCCAGATGCTACTAAAGCTGTAGTCTTTGATTTTCATCAGTAAGTGCTTCAAGTCCTCTCCGCTTTCAGCAAGCAAGGTTGTGTTATCTGCATATTGCAGATTATTATCGAGTCTTCCTCCAGTCCTGATGTGGCATTCTTCTTCACATAGTCCACTTTTTGGATTATTTGCTCAGCATAGAGACTGAATAATATGGTGAAAGGATACAACCTTGATACACACCTTTCCTGATTTTAAACCACACAGTATCCCCTTATTCTGTTCAAAAAATAAGATAAATTAGATCTATTTAGATTGTAAGGGTGGATTAAGTGGTCATTGATAGGGGTCAGAAGAAAGGATTGTTGGCTATTGATTTTTGCCAGAGAATTTCATAAAATGAGATATAAATACTAAATATCAGAATGTTATCATAGCTTTTCAATGCATTTGCCAATTAAGTTTTCAAATCTAGAGTTAAATTTTAAGTAAGTGACTATTCTGACTGGCAAGAGATTCCACTTGTAAATCAGAATGTGTTTATGTACAACAAATATTTTTGAATTCGATAAAAATATTTAGTTTTGTTGGTCTGTGTGTGAGGAGGGGGCTCGCTCACACACGCCAGCATGTTCACACATGCATGTTTAAATAAAAGATATCTATTGTTTTGAATGTCCACCACATTTTGACTTTTCCTCTGATTCTAGCACTTGTCACAGTTAATGTCTTAGGGATGGGGGCTCATGCTATGCCAGTGGGGTCCCTTATTTCTCAACTGGGGATAAGAAATATATAGTCCCTTTGATGGAGAAGCAGTAAGATATAGGCATGGTGTATGTCCAGCAATCATTACCATCATCATTTTCATTATCATCATCTTTATCATTTCTAACATTAATGGAATGTTTTCTAAGTGACAGGCATTTTGCCAAGATCTTTATCCTTATTATCTTACCTTATCTTTACAACAACTCTATGAGTTAGGTTCTATAATTACCCCCATTTTATACAAGATGCAATTGAGATTTACTTATTTATTAGGTTTAGTGTTTATTTTCCTTTCCCAATTGTAAGCTCCAATATGGTGCTGTCATTCTTCTGTTTTTTTCACTAATTTATCACAATTGTCCAGAACAGTGCCTACCACATAGTACGCATTTCAAAAGAACAAACAAAAAAGTTGAAGAGTAAATGAAGAATGTCCTTTAGTTTATGCCCTATGATGTTCAATAAAACAAATCAAGCAAACTAATTCTGAAGGTAATTTTCTGTTTATTTCCCAAATAGCTGTCACTGACTGATACACACGTACCACTTCTGCCCCCGCTTAGGACCTTTCTTTGTATTCATCTAATCCTGGTTGTTTGGAGCCCTGGTAGCAGAGCTATGGCTGCTAAACAAAAGTTTGGCAGTTCGAATCCTCTAGCTGCTCCTTGGAAACCCTATGGGGCAGTTCTACACTGCCCTATAAGATTACCATGAGTCGGAATCGACCGGATGGAAACGAGTTGGGTCTTTGGTTTTTTTGGGGAAGGGGGTTAATCCTGATCTTATTTTGTTCCCATTTACTAAGATCACTGAAAGACACCTCAACTTTTAGAAAATAAACATGTTTAATAGCTTTCAGCAAGTAGGAAGGAGCCTTGGTGGTGCAGTGGTTAAGATTAAGTGCACAGCTGCTAACCAAAAAGTTAGCAGTTCAAATGCACCCAGTGGCTCTGTGGGAGAAAGACCTGGATATCTGCTTCTGCAAGATTACAGGCTAAAAAGTCCTATGGGGCAGTTCTACTCTGTCATATAGGGTCGCTATGAGTCAAAATTGACCTGAAGGCATTTAACAACAACAAAGCACTTAAGAAATGTGGTGAATTAGCATTACTACAAATAGCTTTGGAGTGGGGACTGGATGTGGGCTCCACCTTGATTTCAGTAAGCAGCAAGTGTTATTTTCAGCCTTGAAATTTGAAGGTCATAAGAACATTCTTTCCTTCAAATTCTGTCATGTTTTGTACTAAAATTTATTCTAGAGGGAAAAAGATGGCAAGCTGAAGTTCAAGATCCCTATTTAAGAAAGGGGTTATATGCATTTGGAAACCCTGGTGGCGTAGTGGTTTAGTGCTACTGCTGCTAACCAAAGTGGCAGTTCAAATCCACCAGGTGCTCCTTGGAAACTCTATAGGGCAGTTCTACTCTGTCCTATAGGGTCGCTATGAGTTGGAATTGACTCGACCGCAATGGGTTTGTTTTTTTTGGTTTTATACTCATTCAATACCCTACATCCTTAGAGTTTGTTATAGTTAGCATGTTCAAGAGTGACAAATATCAGTCAAGTAAGATTTAGTCTATTAAATATTGAGACACACATTAAAATATATGTGATGTCCAAAATATCAAACTGTTTTTATTGCTTTTCAGACATCAAGTCAATAACTAATATTAGATACATTAACTCTTTTGGTTAAAATAGAGTACATTTTCATGACATCAGAGGCACCCTTAATTAAATGCATAACTAAAACCATATGTAGAATCTTCCTTCCAACAAGGTGAAATTATTCTATCTGTTCCTCTCCTTTAGCACTGATTATTAAGACTTACTGGAATCCTTCATTTCACTGACAACATATAAACAGGAAAGTTATGAAAAAATCTTCAAGCCAAAGGTTATCTATAACAATATTATTTCTAATAGATAACTCTTTGATATATAATTGCAAAATCCCAGCCTACATTTGAATGCCAGAGTTAATATTTATACATTACGACTGCGTTTATCCAGATGAATGTCACATTAACCCTCATAGCTTGAGATGCCCCTGTGTTATTTCAGAGTAGAACAGTGCATACATCACTGATCATTATTACCTCTGAGAGACATAATAATTTAAGGAAATGAGCCATTAAATTAGAATTTTTTATCTACTTTTGCTGCATATCCATGCAGTTGGATTGCTATGCAGTGATGCATGGTACTACAGTACTTTAAAAATAAAAGTAATAATAAGTTATTGTTAGCACGTATTAGAAAAATAGTTTGTTCATAATCATGACAGTAAAAAAGTGAGATTCAAACTTTTTATTCTATGCAAATATAGTAACAAATGATAGAACATTCCCCTGCACAGAAGATATAAAAGTCCATTGACAATAGACTCCAAGTGTATACATTTATCTCTTCCATATTTAAAATTTGAAAAGCATTCTGCAATCACCCCAAACTCGTAGTTTCTTTCAGACATAATCTTCTGAGTGAAAAGGAATGATGACCAGATAGTTTTCTCTACATATTAGAAGCCTAAAATACATAGGATCCATTTATAAGGCTCCTCAAGAGCAAGAAAATTACCTAAAGAAAGAAGTATTAATGTAATGTAACCATCAAATTAGCATAATATATGAATTATAGTGGTGTTCAAATAAGTATATTTAAGTGCTTAGAAACATATTGCTAAAAACATATTATTACAATCAGATAAAACATTTTCACTCGATATATTTTGAAAAACAAAAATTACCCAAAACTTGCACCAAAATATTTGGCCAGTTTAAACACATTGGCATTAATAAAACCAAAACTCGTTGCTGTCAATTCCGACTCACAGTGACCCTATAGGAAAGAGTAGAACTGCCTCATAGGGTTTCCAAGGAGATGCTGGCGGATTCAAACTACCAACCTTTTGGTTAGCAGGCAAGCTCTCAACCACTGCGCCACCAGGCCTCCTGGGCACTTATAAATCTAGAAAATTTTAAAAGAGCATTTACATTTTCAGCAAGCAGGCAAAGAAAGGATGCACTTTTTCTTTTAACACAAATTCCACTAGCATATCACTGAGATTTTCAAGCTGTTTCTGATTTTCTATCTCATCTGCATTAGGGCAAGGCAGAAGAGGTGACAGTGATGAAGTACCACGAATTAGTTTTTCTAATGAAGAATAAATGGAGGTAGATTAATGATGCTTTAGACTGCATGTGTACAGACTTGTATGCACATTACATTCTAGTCTGTATTTCTGATTTTTTAAATATTTTTCCATTTTCTCTCTTAGCTTGTTTTGATTTGTAAAAAGAAAGATATATCAGATGAAATGTTTGATTTCTGAAGAGTTAGTAATATCAACTTAGCAGTATATCATCTGAAAACATAATTTACAGCTGCAGGCACACTTTTGCACTTGGTTTCACAGCATTCAACATGTGCTGATCCTGACCTGTATATTCTTGACCATCCTGCTCCATGATCACAGTTATGCATAATTAATACTGTTCCAACACACTAAGCACATTACATATTATCTCTATTCCTCACAACAACCTACTCAGGTACATATTTGTCTTAGTTTCCTAGTGCTGATGTAACAGAAATACCACAGGTAGGTGGCTTTAATAAACAGAAATTTATTTTCTCACAGTTTAGGAGGCTAGAAGTCTGAATTCAGGGTACCAGCTCTAGGGAAAAGATCTCTCTCTGTTGGCTCTGGGGGAAGACCCTTGTCTCTTTCACCTTCTATTCTTCAGTTCCTTGGCGATCTTCATGTGGTATCTATCTTCCCCCATTTGTCCCTGCTTCTCTGTGTCTAATCTACTCTTTTTATATCTCAAAAGTGATTAGGTTTAAAACATGCCCTCCACTGATATGGCCTCAATAATATAATACAAACTTCCTATTCCCAGATGGGATTTCATTCACAGGTATAGGGGTCAAGACTTCAACACATGTTTCTGGGGTACACAATTCAATCCATGACAGTATCATTATACCTGTTTTACAGATATTTGAACTAACTTTTGAGGTTCCAATTGAATTACTCCAAATCACACAGATAGCAAATGGTGGGGCTGAGACTCCCACTTAAATTCAAATTCAAGTTTTTGCACCTCCAAAGTTCGAGTTCTTTCCAATATACATGAACAGCCTCAAAGAGAGTAAAACAGTCATAAAAAATAATATATAGCTCAATGAAGTTTATTATGAACGGAAACAGATGTCTGTGGATGTTATATAGAAAAAAAAGACAATGGGTTTTGTAATCTTCCACAGCCATTTTTGAATCTTATCCTCATCATTTATGAAATGCATGCTCTTCAACAAGTTATTTGGCCACTAATCTTCAATAGCTCTTTAGGGAAGATGGTGAGAATAATATACTTGTTTCATAGAATTGCACTGACAAACTGGAAAATCCATCTGAAAGCTTCTGGCATAATGCCTGTCACATTCAACCTTTTCTTTCTTCTTCCTTCTCAATGGTTAAGGGATTTATGTTAGGTATTAGGTCTTAAAGTACCATAGGGCTATCACACTTCCTTCTTCCCTCCCATTGCCTCACAATGTCACCAGCCAAAGACATTTGTCAATGCCCAGGAAGGAGAGGGCTGGGTACAAACTTCTGTCCCTAAATCATCTGCAAACAGGCTTTTTCTTTCTCCATTCTCCTGTGGTTACTCCCTGGAAAGCAACTACACTTGGAGAGTAATTTGGTACCATCTATCAAAATGTAAGATAGGCACATACTGTGAGCCATTCAATTTCTAGGAACCTATCCAGTGGAGATCCTTTCACATGTGCCAAAAGGTAGGTGTACAATGTTATTTACTACAGTACTGTTTGTAAGAGAAAAAACTACGAGAAATTATATTAACTCAATTCAGCATCACCCTCCCTCTTCTATACTCTCTCCTGTAACGTAAGGCAAAAGCCTAGGAACTATCCTTGTAAATTCCCAGAGTGCCAGCAGATTGTGCCAGTGAAAATCACTTGAATGAGATTTGGGATGAGAAAGGGTAAGACAAGCCATTATTCTCTGGTTCTGCGAAGGACAGGCACAAGGACATTGACAAACAGCAGGATGAAGACGTGGAGTTTTGCCAGTCGCTTTTGAGCATCCTCCTGAGAATGAAGCACTTTTGTACCACAAGTGGCACAGATTTGAAGCATCTCCTCACTTGCTATACTGGTACTTCCAGATATCCTGATAGGGAACACTAGGCCTCTCTAACACTTTCTACCTCCACCCTTCTAACCATTGCAAAGGGCTCTAATTCTGTGTATTAAATCCTTTCTTATTCAAAATACTTAGAGTGGTATCTATTTTTCTGAAAGAACTCTGAATGATCCATATATACCTTGGGAGATAATTCTCCTTGAGTCTGCATTTCTGCATAACCTCTGAGCAAAAGGCATTGACAGCTCTGTGTAAGAATGCTTGCAGAGCTGTTCCACAGTGGGGACACTTTTGATTCCATTCCAGAGTAATAAAGCTAGAGTCTCCCTTTCCTTCCCAGAGGCGTTCCGGAGTGATAAAGATAGTATATCCCTGCAGGACAGAGGGCAGATATGTTTCCTGACCAGAGTAGTAAAGATGATGTTTCTCTGTGGGGCAGTTTGGGTAAGTTTGCTAGCAATCTCCTTAAAAAATTATGGGTGCTCCTTTTCTGTGACAAAAGAACACTGTGTGCTCAGTATTCACCTGGACTCTTTTTGTATTGCCTCCAAGGGGCTTGGCAGGGGGAAGGGTAGGTAGTGGCAGAGAAACCAATGCAAACACATGAAGATTATGCTGCTTTCTTTGCCATTGAGTAACAAATTACCTAAATCCTGTCTCAGAAAAAGACAACTTTCAGAGCAGTAAGTGAGACAGAGACATAATATGCTGACCATGCTATCTAATTTTAATCTGGATTCTAGATTAATAGCTATGTTTTTGAGAAAAATGTTTTTCCTTGGTGGTCAAAACCAGGATGTGAAACCATATGCCTCAAGGGCCGTTGACCAAAGGACCATCTGCATCCCTCAGAATACATGTACTCAGGAAGAGTCCTGTCTGGGTGCTGTTGCCAACAAGATATTTTTGCAAGATAGAAAAAGAAAATACATGTAAGTATCTTGTGACCACGATCTAAGCATCCTGTGAAACAATCTGTAATCACTAACTAAACTATTAATAATCAGTAATCCATCAGAGTGTAATTATTACAATATTCATTGAATTTTCTGTAATTGCCCTCTGTATGGTTTGGTTCATCTTTTTACCCCTAAGAATACTTGTATAATGAAACTGCCCTGGGACAACCTGGTTCCATCTTCAATGGGCTATGTGGTTCCCCAATTGGAATTGTTTTAAACCCTTAATAAACTTCTCTGTTTTAACTTGAAATAGCTTTCAAGTTTTTCTCTACAACAATCCATTTGGGTTAAAGTTTCCTTACAAGTTGAATCCATGGAAGTCTGGCAAACTGGCCTAGCCATTGTTTGCTGTTTAGAAACGGCCTGGCCACTTGACAATAAAAAGGAATATCATGTATGAATTAACATTCATAGAATTAATATACTGAGACAGAAATAGGGCTTCTGAAATAGCCCAATTAAAAGACAAAGATTGTCAACTTGGATCAAAAAGACCTAACTAAAGAGTGCCTATACAAAATTCACTTACAATATATAGGCAAAAATAGATTAAAAATAAAATAATGGGAAAACATTTATCATGGAAACAGTAATCAAAAGAAATCTGGAGAGACTATATTAACATTATCCAAAGTAAATTATGGAGAAAAGAATTACCAGGTATTTAAAAAAAGTTATTTTATAATGAAAAAAGGGGTCTTTACATCAAGAGAACAGAAAAATCTTAAATGTTTTGCAACTAATAAAAAATCTTCAAAATACATGAAGCAAAAACTGATAGAATGAAAATCCACAAGTATAATCGGAGATTGCCATATCCCTCTCTCAATACTGATAGACATAAATAGAATGAGGATAAAGAAGACTTGAACAACACAATCAACATATTTGGCCCAGTTCAAACTTACAGATCACTGCATCCAACAAGAGCACAAAACATATTCTTTTCAAGTTCACACAGAATATTTACCAAGATAGGTCATAGCCTGGATCATAAAACCAATCTTAATAAACTGAAAGAATTCAAGTCATACCAAGTATGTTCTCTGATCAAAATGTAATTCATACCGAAATTGAAAACAGACAGATCTTTGGAAAATCCCCAAATGTTTGGAGAATAAATAACACACTTTACAATAACCTATAGGTCAACAACTTTCAGAGTCATGCAAACAGAACAAGGGGAGACTGTCTGGTTTAAAGTCAGGAAAGGTGTGCATCAAGGTTGTATCCTTTCACCATACTTATTCAAACTGTATATTGAGCAAATAATCCAAGAAGCTGGGCTATATGAAGAAGAATGGGGCATCAGGATTGGAGGAAGACTCATTAACAACCCCCTATATGCTGATGACACAACTTTGCTTGCTGAAAATGAAGAGGAGTGGAAGCACTTACTGATGAAGATCAAAGACCACAGTCTTCAGTATGGATTACACCCCAACATCAAGAAAACAAAAATCCTCACAACTGGACCAATAAGCAATATCCTAATAAATGGAGAAAAGATTGAAGTTGTCAAGGATTTCATTTTACTGGATCCACAATCAACACCCATGGAAGCAACAGTCAAGAAATCAAATGACACATTGCACTGGGCAAATCTGCTGCAAAAGACGTCTTTAAAGTGTTAAAAAGCAAAGATGTCACCTTGAATACTAAGGTGCACCTGACCAAGCCATGGTGTTTTCAATCACCTATATGCATGCGAAAGCTGGACAATGGATAAGGAAGACTGAAGAAGATTTGACATCTTTGAATTATGGTGTTGGCAAAGAGTATTGAATATACCATGGACTGCCAAAAGAATGAACAAATCTGTATTGGAAGAAGTACAGCCAGAACGCACCTTAGAAGGAAGGATGGTGAGACTTCGTTTCACATACTTTGGATATGTTATCAGGAGGGATCAGTCCCTGGAGAAGGACATCATGCTTGGTAAAGCAGAGGGTCAGTGAAAAAGAGGAAGACCTTCCATGAGATGGACTGACACAGTGGCTGCATCAATGGCCTCAAGCATATCAATGATTGTGAGGATGGCGCAAGACCAGGCAGTGTTTTGTTCTGTTGTATATAGGGTCTCTATGAGTAGGTAGTGACTTGACAGCCCCTAACAACAGCAGTCAGAAGAACGAACAAATCAGTCTTGCATGAAGTACATCCAGAATGCTCTTTAGAAGCGAGGATCCCAAGGCTTTATCTCATGTACTTTGGACTTGTTAACAGGAGAAACCAGTAGAGGGTTAGTGAAAAAGAGGAAGACCCTCAATGAAATGGATATTGAAGTGTCTAGCCTATGTAATAATGTATAAAACACAAAAGGCATCCAGATTGGAAAAGAAAAAGTGAAATTGTCTTTATTCACAGATGGCATAATTGTGTGTACAAATAATCAGAGATTTCTAAAACTAATAAGGGAGTTTAGCAAGGTTATAAGATAAAAGATCAATGTACAAAATCAACTGTATTCTATATATCAGCAAGAAACAACCAGACTAGAAATAAAAGAATACCATTTACAACATCATAAAAAAAATTAAATACTTAAGAATAAATCTGACAAAAGATGTGAAAGACCTCCACGCTAAAAACTATAAACTATGCCTAAGATAAAGACCTAAATAAATAGATGCACTATTTTCATGGATAGAAAGAATTAATAATATTGCTAAAACAACAATTATCCCCATGCTCATCTATAATTCAATGTAATCGCAATCAAAATATCAGCAGGCTTTTTGGTGGAAATTGATCAATTGATTTTAAAATTTATTATGAATTCAAGGAAGCTCAAATAACCAAAATAACTTTGAAACAGAATTATAAATTTGAAGGACTAATGGTACCACATTTCAAGACTTAGAAAGCTACAATAATCAAAATAGTGTCGTATTAGCATAAAGACAGGCAAATAAATCAGAAAATAGAATAGGGAGTCATTTATAGACCCACAAATATATGGACAATTATTTTCAACAAAGGTGCAAAGGCAAATCATTGAAGAAAGAGTAGTTTTTTCATCATATGGTCTGGGAAAATCACATATTCATATGCAAACAAACAAACAAAAAACGACTTTGAACCACCATACCTCACACAGTATACAAAAATTAAAAAAAAAAAAAATGATCAGAGCCCTCACTGTAAAACTAAAGCATTAAACCTTCAAAATGAAAACAGGAGAAAACCTTAGTGGCACTGGGTTGGAGAAATATTTCTTAGATACTACAACAAAATCTCAATCCACAGGGAAAAAATGATTAATTGGACTTTATCAAAACTGAAAATTTCTACTCTTCAAAACAAATTGTTAAGAGAATTAAAAAACAGTCACAGTCTTGCAGAAAATATTTGGAAAGCATACATCTGATAGATGACATGTATTTAGAATACATAAAAAACTCTCAAAACTCAATAAAAATAAATTTTAAAAATGAGCAACTTCACCAAAGATGATATATAGATGGTATATAAGCACAGGAAAAGATGTTTAACACCATTAAATAGCAGGAAAATGCAAATTAAAAGCAGTATGAGACAGGAGTACACCCCTATTAGAAAGGCTAATATTAAAAGGACTGACTATACCAAGTGTTGGTTTGGATGTGGAGAAACTAGAACTCTCACATAGTGCTGGTGGGAATGTAAAATGCCACTTTGAAGAGCAGTTAGATAGTCTCTTAAATATTTAAACCTTCCCCTGCCATGTGATTTTTGCCTGAGGTATTTACCCAAGAGAAATAAAGACATATGTCCATATGTACATTTATGTTCACAGCAGCTTTGTTTTTAATAGCCTCAAACTGGAAATAACCCATAGGTGAAACAAGGTATTGTCATTTGTCTCAAGTAGTCTCAATCTTTGGATACAAAAGGTACCTCATTTTGTTGGACATCAGGTGTTAGTTATTAAAGATCATTATTTCTTATTCAACTTATTATATGTTTCCATCAAATATTATAACACAAACATAATCAGATTATTTTTGTCAGATTTTTTATTGTATAATCAAAACAAGATTTCAAAAAAGAGATGTAGAATGACAATGCTGAACTTTTTCCTGACTCTCTTAATATATCGCTTGCTTTTTTAATTAACTAAAAGCACTTGCTCAACAATAAAAATGAACAAACTATGGCTACATAAGGAGTGAAAAAAGCCAGACAACAAAAAGTACATATTGTATGCTTCCATTTGTATAACATTCTGGGAAACACAAACTAATGTATAGTAACGGAAAGCTTAAAAGTGGTTGCTTGCAGACCAAGGTGGAGACAGTAGAGGAAAATATTACAGAGGGGATGGAGGAAAATTTTGGGAGACAATGGTTATCTTAATCCTAGTAAGGGTTTCACAGGTGTATATGTATATAAAAAATTTCAACGAATTATATGTTTAACAAATTATATATTTACTTAGCAAAACTTGATATATTTTATATATGTGCAGTACATTGTATATCAATTATATCTCAATAAAACTATTTAAAGAAAAACTCACAGTGTAGTCTCCAATAAGACAAAACATACGGTGAATGTTGTTACAAAATAACAAGAGTTCAGTTGGGAACTCAACACCATTTGCTTAAGTTTAGAATGATCAAAGAAGCATGAATCAAGCAAAAGAAGATGAACATGTGATTCTTTCAATATTTACTTTTCTATCGCAGGAATCCTGGTGGCGCAGTGGTTAAGAGCTCGGATGTTAACCAAAAAGTTGGCAGTTTGAATCCACCAGTGCTCCTTGGAAACCCTATGAGGCAGCTCTACTCTGTCCTATAGGGTCACTATGAGTAGGAATTGACTCAACGGCAACGAGTTTGATTTGGTTTTTTTTTTTTTTTTTCAGTATTGCAGATTATTTTATTTTTATAGCTGTTACTTTATTTTCACAGCACGTTCTAAGTGCTGTGAATCTTGATTTCAACTTCACAAAGTCTATGGGTTTATTTACTAAACAAATCAATCAGAAGATGGAATTTCCATTTCTAAAGAAACAGATATTACATTTTATAAAATTCCTGTATTTGAAACTGGTAACTTAATAGATAGAGCTCATAAATCAATACTAAATAGTTAAATGACTAAGACTGACTGAAAAATAAGTCACAAAAACACTGGAAAATTTTAACAATAAATTCTAAATTCCCTGGGCCCTGGTGGCAAAGTGGTTAAGCGTTCAGCTGCTAACCAAAAGGTCAGCAGTTAGAATCCACCTGCCACTCCTTGGAAACCGTATGGGGCAGTTCTACTCTGTCCTATAGGGTCATTATGAGTTGTAATCGAATTGACTCAATAGTAATTTTTTTTTTAATAGCAAATTAAGAAGGTCCGTGGGTGGCTCAAATGATTTGCACTCATCTGATAACTAAAAGGTTGGAGGTTCGAACCTACCTAGGGGCAACTTAGAAAAAAGGCCTGGTGATCTGCACCCTATGGAGCAGTTTGACTCTGTCACAAGGGGTGGTTATGAGTCAGAATAGACCTGACAACAACAACAACATAGCAAAATATTTATTCTTTCCATTGTCTTCTCTTGATAACGCTTCAGGTCTACGATTTAATATTTCAGCCTGTTGTTTCTGATAGATCCTCTTACCTCAGTATCTTCGACGTTTCTTAAAATCATGGTCATTTCTGAATCGTTATTTTCTTTAGAATGATCTTATTACAGATTTTCATTATTTAATATGGCATGTGAGCTATTATTTATGCTTTCAGGTCCGTCCTTTTTTGTAAAGAAAAACATCGGATTTGGAAGTGTTTTTTACGTGGATATATTCTTGTACTTATCAGTAACAGGTACATTGAATTGCTTCTCTCATTTCTTCATACTGATTGCATCTAAATGCCACCAAGAACTATAGTCGTAAATTATGGACCTAAGCTAGTTTATCAAACTGACACTTTAAATAGCCCTAGAAAAAATCACGTAGACTCATAACTTGGATGTGTTTCATAGTGAGATACAGAAATAAGCTTATACATTTAAATAAAAAATATTTAGCATCATTGTTAGGGCTTATTCTATGCTTTAAATTAGTATGTATAACAACTATGTTCTTTGTATTTACTTCACCACAGTGAAAATTAGATACGAATTAACTCTGAAAATCATTTGATAACTTTCTCAATAAAAAAAATGAAAATATTTCATACCATAGATAATTACCATGAGTAGGATTAACATGTATATTTTCATTTGCTTTTACTTTTTGAAATTTTTATTCTTTTAATTTGCTTTTAGTTTTAATACGTATATTTTAATTTGCTTATTTTTAATTCTTTTAATTTGGGTTTATAAGTAGGAAATAGTTTCGTTTTCTAACTTTGGTCTACATAAGTGGTATTCAAGCATGCTTCACAGGCCTTAAGCCTCAACACCACCTAAGAACGCATCAGAAAGGCAATGTCAGGCCCCACCTATGGAATCAGAACCTCTGGTGGTGCGGTCCAGGAATCAATCCGTGTTGTATCAAGCTCTTCAGGAATGAACACTCAAATTTGTGAATATAATTTAATAAAATAATACTATTGGGTTACTTACCAAAAACCAAACCCATTGCCATCCAGTCGATTCCGACTTAATAGTGGTCCTGTAGGACAGAGTAGAACTGCCCCACAGGGTTTCCAAGAAGCAGCTGGTAGATTGACACTGCTGACCTTTTGATTAGCAGCCTGAGCTGTTAACCACTGTGCCACCAGGGTCCCATTGGGTTACTTACTTACTATTCCCAAATGAATTTCTCAGTTCCAAGACAAATATCTAGGTCTGCTCAAGGGTGACAAACAAAAGTTACAAATAAAGTGTTAATACTAGAAGCTAAAGCATATAGTTCTCTCACTTCAAAATATTTTAAACTATTAAGATCTGGCTCAAGAAAGGAATAAATAATTTCACAACCATGTTCACATGCTTAAAGCCAACATATATTTATACTCTCATTATTCCTTGGTGAAATTAATTATTTCACTTATGGCCTAGAACCCAAACTAGAAATACAAATTTTTTAAGATCAATTAATCCCAAAGCCTTCATCATAAGGATAATGCAGGGTATCTTCCAATATTTAGAACGAGAATTTTATAAATAGACTCAATTTTCCTTCAGTTGATTAGTAACTATTAATGTATAAATATTTCAGGTGCCTATCATCATTTTCAAACACTAAGTGTTCCTTACTTCCAGTTTACTTTCAATAATAAATAAATAAAAACAAAGCTATTTAAAACGATTGTTTCAGGCAATGATATTTTCTTCGCCTTTCCTCTGGAAACACTATAGGTTTTAATTTTATCTTGGCAAGTTGGAAAATACCAACAAAGATACTCTACACTCCTGAACTTTCACTTTGAACTAAATTCTCTCTTAACATATTCAAACTTGCAAAATCACAGCTAGCGGGTGAAGTTGGGTTTAAGAATTTATAACAGTAGAACAGCATTATGGAGAAATGTTTAATACATGTCTTTTATGATGAGTTCACTTCTTACTAGAAAGATGAAATTAAATAATCAGTCATTGGAATTTGATATATCACTTAAGATATAAAAAATACATTATTTGAGATATTAAATTATAAAGAACATATAATGGACACATTACCAATAAAATTATCAAAGTTTTAAACTCTGCCCTAAGGAAAAAATTTCTCTTATTTTCAAGACAACTAATATCAGAGATGTTGTGACCGGATAGCTAGTACCTACGTAAAAGAAGATACGGTCGTTTGTCTCATGTATTTTCAACCTTTGGATACAAAAGGGATCTCATTTTGTTGGACATCAGGTCTTGGTCTTAGTTATTAAAGATCATTATTTCCTGTTAAACTTATTGTATGTTTCCATCAAATATGAGGGTCGCTGTTAGTTGGAACAAACTTGACAGCAACGGGTTTGGGTTTTTTTGGCTTATCAAATACTATAACGCAAACAAAAAAATATTATTTTGTCAGATTTTTTATTATATAATCAAAACAAGATTTCAAAAAAAGAAATATAATATAGACTGACAATGCTGAAATTTTTCCAGACTCTTCCTATTTTAATTATTTTTAGGCAAATGTCTTCACTTAAAATGTTCACAATTACATGCTCTTCTGGTAAAACCTACATTATCGTTTAGAAGATAAGGTCTTGCAAATGAAAAGTTGAGTAGAAGAATTTCTCTTTCTTTGCCATGCAAATCACAAAGGCAAAACTAAAGAAACACAATATAATGGGAATATGTTTTTTAATCTGCCTTGCATGTCTTCCTTCCAAAAATAACCCCTTCTTCAATCCATTTAGTCCTGTGACACTGTTTCCTAGAATGTGACCAGGGCGTTTGATTACACTATCCCATTCACACCTTTGGTGCAGTGATTGATCAAGGGGTGGGCACTAGAATCAAGGAGAGAAAGTTAAATCCTTTCCTAAGTATTGATATATGTATCTGGGAGACTGGCTCTAACTTCTCGTTGAATTATGAATGGCACGACGTGAGGCCTGGCGTTTAGAGCAGCCATTGTTCTCTCTTAAGTCTATCAGAGAAAAAAGACAACACACGTAGTTAAACAGTGTGAGGAAGTCAGAGCTGCGATTATATCATTTAAACCATATCATATCTTTTACTTATCAGTAAAAAGAGTCAAAAAGACACCTTTTTTTCATGATAATTTGAGATTTTTTTTTCCCTTTTCTTGGAAGTTATTAAGTTACTATACTATCTAATGTGAAAATTTTATCTAATAAAGTTTTATAATATACTAAAAAGCAGTTTTGAATTTAGAAAATTATTTTGTAAAAATTTTCTCACTTGATCTTGAGAGACTTCTATTAACCATACCCTCATCAGCCTAATTTTATAGAAAAGATGATGGGAGTTCAACAAGTTTGAGATTTTTCCCAAGGGCACTGACAGTGAGATGTAAAACTGGAATTTGAATCCAAACCATCGGAATTTCAGACTTCATGCTTTACCTGCTGGACCACACAGTGCTATATTAGGAACTTCAGATGATCCAAAAAATTATAAGATGTTGTCTGCGAGCTTGAAGTTCTCACACTCCAATTCAATAGATGAAAAAAAAAAAAGTGGAAAGCTAAATAAAAATACAGAGTAATATGAAGCATATGCCACAAGGCATTAGATGATCAGTCATCATCTGTTACAGAGTAGGAGGTGCTACACGTCTAAGAGCTGAAAAGCTTATTGTTGGCAGGGCTCTAAAAAGTAAGGTTAAAGCAATAAATATGTTTACATTTCCTCACAACACATGCTTTATTCATAACAAAGGAGGTGAGGTGAAAAATTAAACATAATTACTGTGGGGCATTTCACATACTCACCCATACCACACACTTAAATGTTTCTCTGTGTATCCCTGCAAACATTTTTGAAGTTGACAAATAAACACAGAAATACCTTAAAAATGAATGAATAAATACTAACTTTTGACCCAAATTGTAATATCCCTTTAATGTCTAGGGTATATTCAAAGATCCAAGATAAATTATCCTAATGCCAGCCATCGAGTCTCTGGGTGGTACAAATGGCTAATGCACTTCACTGATAACCTAAAGGTTGGAGGCTCGAGTCCCCTTAGAGGCACCTCAGAAGAAAGGCCTGGCAATCTACCTCTTAAAAGTCAGTCATTGAAAACTCTTTGGAGCACAGTTCTACTCTGACACACATAGGGTCACCATGAGTTAAGCCTTAACCCGTTGCTATCGAGTCAGTTCTGACTCATAGCTACCCTATAGGACAGAGTAGAACTGCCCCATAGGGTTTCCTAGGCTGTAATCTTTACAGAAGCAGACTGCCACATCTTTCTCCTGCAGAGTGGCTGGTGAATTCCAACTGCTGACCTTTCAATCAACAGCTGAGCGCTTAACCACTGCACCACCAAGGCTCCTTTTGAGTGAAGCCTTGGGCAGACACAATGTGTGAGTTCAAATTCAGCATTTTTAGCAGAGAGTAAAGGAATTACAATATAAGAAGTGCCAATAGGTAAAATAATAAAAACTGGTTAATTCATAATAAAGCCATCCTAATAATCTCAAATGTTTCAAAATAAGGAAAATATGAACAAATCAGCTAAATAACAAGAAATTTACTCCATCAACCATACTTTTGTATTTTGACTGAGTTTTCCAGTTTAATAGTGTGTGATAATGTTTTTTAGGACACTCTGAAATAGACTTCAGCATGTTTTATAAGAGGATGGAACTCTGAGTATATTTCCTTATAGCTTTTCATTATTGGATACATGAAAAACAGTGGTAGAACATGCTAGAGTTTCAAATGATGAACTCATGGAATGGCAACATTTTAATTACTGTACATCTAGATCTTTTTAACTTTCCAAAAATCAATATTTGAATCAGAATGTGAAATATTTGAACGTTTTTTGGAATTTAAAATTATGTTCAATGTCTGCTATATTGGCTCTGCTTTTCCTTCAGATTTTTATAAATTGTGACAATCCAAATATTTATCATACTTTAAATGTATTTTCTATAACAAACATGTCCCTGGTACATAAATGTCTTTTACAATCTAAAAAAAAAATCTATAGATTAAAAAAAAATAATAAAAACTTAAAAACACACATAACCTTTTGATGACAACAATGCACACATAGACCTTTAAATTTTCAATGTTTGATCAGAAACTCTTCTAAAGAGATTTAAAGTTAAGACTTAACCAAAACTATTCAATTAATGTTTATTGACTATCTATAGCATCTGAGGAGCCTTGGTGATGCAATGGTTAAGAGCTCCACTGCTAACAAAAGCAAGCGTTTGGCTGCTAACCAAAAGGTCAGCAGTTCGAATCCACCAAAGTGCTCCTTGGAAACCCTGTGGGAGCACGTCTACTCTGTCCCTATAGGGTTGCTATGAGATGGAATCATCTTGATGGCAACGGGTTTTTTTTTAATAGTATATGAGGTTTATTTTAACAGTGTGAAGATATAAAAAATTATAGTCTTTGCCCTTAGAACACTACAACATAAAGAGATAAGCTAAAAATGCTAGTTTTGACAGTTTGGGATAAGAGTAATTGTGATTCAAAGTAATTATGCTAAGAGTTTAGAAGAAGGCAATCACATTTGCCTGTGGCTAGCAAAGGAAGATAAAATAAGAACATGACACTATTCTGAGCCTTGAAGACTGACTTTTGACACACAGAAAATAGATTAAAACAAAATTTTAGTACAACCAAATGTACTAAATGTATTTTTCATATTACTGGGCACCAATGACAGAATTACTATGTTTCAATTAAAATTGCTATGTATTTGAAAGAGAACATAAATTCTATTTTATCCAGAAAATATTTTTATTTAACATTTGCAAGACTCTCCTTTGAGGTTTGAAAGAAGAAATCTGTTTTCTTCCTTAAATGTTTTCACTCAGGGTTGATTTTTTAACCTCTTATATTTAGTTAGGACTAAAAACAGATGTGTTAGAAAACACATTAAAAAGGTGTTCTCATTTGAAAATTGTGACCTTTGAGATAGAGATAAGCTTGGCTGAAAATCAATACTCAGGATATTTCTCTGTAAAAAAAGTATTTAAAAGTTCAGTCATCACTAAGATATGGGTTAACATTTTAGCATATTTGACAGAAAGAATATTTTTCTTTGGTTCTTAATATCTACCAAGAGTATTCTTAAGCACACAGAGAATTCACTAAAGCACACATCAATTCATATAGCATATTTGCAAATTGAAAAATGTGAAAGAATATAATTAACTAAATCACAACAAAACACTGAGTTGAAGTGGGTAGAGTAGGCAGGGTTACTGTGAGGTATAATACAGGAAAATAATATATACTAACCACAATGAAAAATAAGTTCAGTTCAGATATGACAAACTTAATGTATTTGTGATCTGAAAAATGCTATTAATAATGATTCTTCAGAAGATTACTGATCAACATAACAATCTAAGAAATTCTCCCAGAATTATAAGTAGTGAGTTTATAATATTAGTCAATTTTTCAGACCACACAAAAGTTGTAATTTTTCTCAAGCATGAATTAACCAGATAATTGGATGAATTTTCCACTTCACTCTTGATGTCTTAAAGTGTGAACGTTATCATCAACATAATAATACCTGAGTTTCTTTAAATATGCATGTCTCCTACAGACTATTGTCACATTTGAATTACAATTATTTGATCGGATGGTCCATAGTTAATCCTGTCATGAAACCAGTCCTCCTGACACATCTGATAGACTCTTCTTTGGAACCTGTGTCCTATTAGATATTGGTATTAACTAATTGATAAACATTGGTTACTTTAATATTTTTTAGGATTTGATGGTTTACAAAGTGTTTTTACAGTCATTGTGTAATTTGATCCTTATATCAACCATGTGGAGTAGTAATTTTATTCCTATCTAATCCATGGATCCACAGTCAACACCCATGGAAGCAAAGAAATCAAACGATGCATTGCATTGAGTAAATCTGCTTGAAAAGACCTCTTTAATGTGTTAAAAAGCAAAGGTGTCACTTTAACAACTAAGGTGCGCCTGACCCAGGCCATGGGGTTTTCAGTTGCCTCGTATGCATGTGAAATCTGGGCAATGAATATGGAAGACCAAAGAAGAATTGTTGCCTTCGAATCATGGAGTTGGTGAAGAATACTGAATATACCATGGACTGCCAGAAGAACAAACAAATCTGTTTTGGAAAAAGTACAGCCAGAATGCTCCTTAGAAGCAAGGATGGTGAGACTTCTTCTCACATACTTTGGGCATGTTATCAGGAGGGATCAGTCCCTGCAGAAGGACATCATGCATGGTAGAGGGTCAGTGAAAAAGAGGAAGACCCTCAAAGAGATGGACTGACACAGTGGCTGCAACAACGGGCTCAAGCCTAACAACGATCATGAGGATGGTGCAAGACTGGGCAGTGTTTCATTCTGTTGTACACAGGGTTGCTACGAGTTGCAACTGACTTGATGGCACCTAACAACAACAACAACAACAATAATCCATGTTACCGACTCATGTGCCACCAACTAAGGCAGAAATCCAGACTCAATAAATTCCCTCTACCTCCAATATTTTAAGGGACGCACTGGGGTTCTCATACACTGAAACAAGGATAGTTAGCTTACAAAATTCATCAGCCATTGATCCTCTGACAATAACCGCCCTGCCAGATACTGCTCTGGTACTACCACATACATGGAGCATCACTGCTACTTCTACCAAGGGAGAAACACAAAACTTCACAAATAATCATTCCCCCCCACCCCCCACCCCAACAGCAAGGCTTTGCATCAATGTGAAGCTTTTTTGTTTGATTCTGTCTCCAGTTAAAATTAGTTATCTCTCAGGGAACCAATTAGTCCCCGTGCGAATACATTTTTGGCAGGCCTGCTGTCTTAGTCATCTAGTGCTGCTTTAACAGAAATACCACAAGTGGATAGCTTTAACAAAGAGAAGTTTATTTCCTCACAGTAAAGTAAGCTAAAAGTGCAAATTCAGGGCATCAGCTCCAGGGGAAGGCTTTCTCTCTCTGTCGGCCTTCTCATCAATCTTCCCTTGGTCTGGGAGCTTCTCTGCACAGGGACCTCAGGTCCAAAGGACACGCTCTGCTCTTGGCACTGTTTTCTTGGCGCTATGAGGTTCCCATGTCTCTCTGCTCACTTCTCTCTTTTATATCTCAAAAGAGATTGGTTTAAAACACTATCTAATCTTGTAGAGCTCATCAATATAACTGCTGCTAATCCATCTTATTACATCATAGTGATAGTTTACAACACATACAGAAATCACATCAGATTACAAAATGGTTCACAATCATACAATACTGGGAATCATGACCCAGCCAAGTTGACATATTTTTGGGGGACACAATTCAATCCATGACATCTGCCTTGCCCACTTGTCAGATAAGGCAAATGTGCCAAGGCATACTAAATTCTAGGACTGAACACAGTTTAGATCCTGGCCAGGGCATGCCTTCCCTCACTTTATCTGAATTCAACTCAGATTACAGAGGACATTGAGGCTTGGGGAGGTAAAAGACTTTGTTCAAGTTCACACATAGATTAGGAGGTATAGTGGGACTTTATAACCAAGTTTTCTGTTTCCAAAACCTAGTTTATTTCCACCAAATGACTTCTTCCCCAATAATTCTTGAAAATTATTTTTATGCTAAATTATATATAACAATGCAATATATGTATATATTACATGCAAACACACACACACGCTATATCTTTTCCATACTTTAAAATGTATAAAACTTACATTAAGTAGAACCTGATCTAATAAATTTGAATCATGTTTTCTTTCCCTTATGTCTTACAATTATTGTCTTATCATTCAAGTTTCCTATAAAATGTCCCTAGAAAAATGAATTGAATGGCTGAACTGGGCTACTAAAGGCTTTGTTGATTGGAAGGATGCTAGCAGACCTATTACGCTTGCATTAAACACAAGCAAACAAAGCCCTTGAAAATATTAGTCGAGTTTCTCGTTTCATTATAAAAACAAGATAACTTGAGCGAAGGTAAATTATAATTTTGCATGTAATAAAATCTAATCTTCTATGCGACTTCATATTAAAAATAAGTATTACCACTTTTTCTTTAATTTTTTACTATAAAAATAGAAATCACTTTAAGTAGCAAGAATGTTATTTATTTTCTTGATTAAAAAACCTAGTGAATTAGCTTTCCATTTAGTAGAGAAGTAGTCACCGAAAACATAATATTCATAGTCTTTATAAACACTCAAAGTATGTAGAAAGAGACAGGATTCACATGTTAGTTTCACACGCCAGTGTTTCAAATCTGAGATATTTCATCTACACAGCTAAAATAATCTCTGCCTATAAGGTTTGTGTAAATTAGGTAAGTAGTGGAAAATTAGGTAGTATGTGGAAATTAATCATTTTATTTTATTTAATGGATAATAACACCTCTGTCTATGTAAGGCATTTTCCTAGATACTTGTGGTAGACAGAATAATGGCCCTTCAAAAGATATCCATGTCATAATATCCAGAACCTGTGAATATGCTATGTTACTTGGCAAAAGGGAATTAAAGTGGCAGATAAAATTAAGGTTAATGCTAATCAGCCGACTTTGAGATGGTGAGATTATCCTGGATTAGCTGGGTGGGCTCAATGTAACCAACAAAACCAATCCAAACCCACTGTCATTGAGTTGATTCTGACTCATGGTGACCCCATGTGTTACAGAGTACAGCTGCTTCGTAAAGTTTTCTTGGCTACGATCTTAACGGAAGTAGATTACCAAGTCTTTCTTCCACAGTGCCACAGGGTGGGTTTGCTCAAACTGCCAACCTTTAGGTTAGTAGCTGAGAGCAAATCATTTGTGCCACCCAGATGAGACCTTAAAAGTGGAAGAAGAAGAGGTAAAAGTGAAAGTCAGAGAGATGTGAAGTGCCAAGAACTCAAACTGCCCTTTCTGGCTTTGGTGATGGAGGAAGGGGACCATATGCCAAGGAATGCAGGTGGCTTCTAGAAGCTGGAAAAGGCAAGGAAATGGATTCTCCTTTCGAGCCCTAGGAAAGAAACACAGAGCTGTTGACAACTCGATTTTAGCTCAGTGAAACCAGTATTGGACTTCTGACGTACAGAACTGTTAGATAATAAATTTGTGTTGTTTTAAGTCACTAATTTGTGGTAACTTGTTATGGTAGCAATAGAAAAGTAATGCAATACTCTAATATATTAACACTTAATTCTCGCAACTCTCCAGATAATTTTTCCCTTTATTCACAAATTGTAAAGGAGGGTATTTAATCTCAGAAAGTTATTTGTAAAAAGCAGCAGAAGTCTAACCTACACTTGGTTGACTCTTAAGTCAATTCTCTTTCTACCATATCATACTTCCTTAAAGTTGGATAAATATTAAATAAATAAAAATGCTTTGAAAATATGCAGCTTAACACAAAGGTAATGAATATTATTATTATTATTAATCTGATAGTGGCAAGACTGTGAAATAGAGATACTGAAAGCTCATCATATACCAGGAGAGTGTAAGCCATGAAATCTTAGATGCAGGAAAAAAAATGTCAAATGAAATAGTTAATATTTCTCATAATAACAACGAAAAAAATCCCACCAAATTGCTCTCAATCGGGTACAATATTTCTGAAAAAGAACACTTGGGTTTTTTAAACAAGCAGCCCTGGTAGACAAGATGTTTTTGTGACAATGAACGTTCATATTTCGGACATTTTGTGAAACTGGATAAGCGAAACTCTCTCAGCAATTCCGTTTCGTCTTCTTCTAAATAAAAACAATGTCACTTACTTCAAGTTTCATTTGAAAAATTAAATGAGGCAATGTATGAAAAGCCCTATCAAAGTAAAAGGCATAGATTATGCTATCGATAACAATGGAATATTATTATTGTCTTAACAATGTACTGAAATCCATTATAAAATACCTGGGCAGCATGGAAAAGAAGCTATTAAAATAAAACGTAATTCTTTAAAAGTAGTTTCTACTAAAACTAGCAGCTTGATTACATGCATCTCTCTCCTGTCTCTCTCCAAACCTCACTAAAACGATTATAAAGGAATAATTGAAAAGGTATTTGCCTATAAGGATAAAAACAAAGAGAGGAAAAATACAAGCTGAAAGATAGAAAATGAAAAGCAAAGAAGTGGGAAATTACTTAGCTCAGTGGAATAAGTTACAAACCTAAGATCCTGCAAAACAGGGTTACTTCTGAGGAGAGAGCCTAACCATCCTGCTCACTTTTAAGGCAAAGACTAGACAATTCTCCTTTCCAGAAATGCAATTAATCTAAAGGATCATCTCCACCTGTTAGCATTTGGGGGCTTCCTAATGAAAGGAAGGGCTTGCCCTATGAACATTGTACAGTACAGCCCACTGGACAACAAAATCAGCAGACTTCTACTCAACGTCAGGCATTAAAAAAAAAAAAAAGAGCCAAAATTAACCAGAGATTCTCCAATGTGAAAGAAGTGACAGACAATACATGGATCAGACAGACATAGAAAGCAATTAATAACAACCTCAGAGAGAGATAAAAACACTTCTTCTATAAAATGATAGGGAAAAAGGACATAAGGAGGCTCTTGAAAATATAATACACGAAATTAAAAAAAAGAATAATATTACAACATTAAATCAAGCAAATCTAATAGAGAGTAGACAAAAGGCAAATATATCAAAAAATGTTGTTGTTGTTAGGTGCTGTCTTAGTCATCCAGTGCTGCCATAACAGAAA
Source organism: Trichechus manatus latirostris (assembly GCF_000243295.1). Lineage (NCBI taxonomy): Eukaryota > Metazoa > Chordata > Mammalia > Sirenia > Trichechidae > Trichechus > Trichechus manatus. Next base: position 1,640,513 of record NW_004444164.1, on the reverse strand, counting down.
TACCACAAGTGGATGGTTTTAACGAAGAGAAGTTTATTTCCTCATAGTCCAAGTAGTCTAAAAGTCCAAACTGAGGGCGTCAGCTCCAGGGGAAGGCTTTTTCTCTCTGTCGGCCTTCTCATAATGTTCCCCGAGACTAGGAGCATCTCGGTGCAGGGACCCTAGTCGAAAGGACACACTCTGCTCCCGGCACTGCTTTCTTGATGGTATGAGGTCCCCAACTCTGTTTGCTTCCCTTTCCTTTTATCTCTTGAGAGATAAAAGGTGGTGGAGGCCACACCCCAGGGAAACTCCCTTTACATTGGATCAGGGATGTGACCTGGGTAA